>NW_024650946.1:0-3943 GCF_008729295.1 Plectropomus leopardus
CGCGCCGGACTCCTCTCTGCTCTCTCTAGGAGACAAAAACCACCAGGATGGGAAAGTAGATCATAAGACATCCAGCTACAGCGACTTCTGGATACACAGAAATCATCAAGCAGACATCAGAAAACGGCGTCAGTAGAGCTGATTCTGTTACCGCTGAATATTTGTCTCTAGTTGGAGTGATTCTTTACTGCCGGTTACTTCGAGTCCATCGTATGTGTCATTATGAGACTGCAGAGGCCTTAATTTAAAGAAAAGAAAACGATTTTACTGAAACTTAGAAACTCAAGAGGGCAGTTTCCGTTAGTGCAGAAAAGGTTAATGTAACTGTGCTGAAAACATTTTAATGATGATCACAGCTTCATTAATACATTTTTTAAAAAGTGTGTGAAACAATGTAAATGGGGTTGACAGATTAGACTCACATTTCATTTGATGACTCTAAATCATCAACTGCAAAAACGTCCTCCTCATCTGTTGAAAAGTCCAACCTGCTGCAAGTAAAAATCACATAATGCTACTTCATTAGCTTGAAAATAAAGCAACAGGATTTTGAACATTTTTTTGTGTGGGGAAAAGGCAAAAGAGGATACTCATGCAAAATGTGACCAGATTATTCTACGATAACGTGAATGTTATGAGTTCAGAGGTTCTAATATTTGCAGTCATTTTGATCTTCTTGAATAAAAAAGTGGATTTTGCTGATTTTAATATCTGTCAATGTGAATAGAAAACCACTATATTCAACTCAAGTAAAAAACAACCCTTGGTATTTTTTATGGCTGTAAATAAACAACAATCTGCTAATTTGTGCAGTAACTGAGCAGTAAGGTGGATGTCTGAGTTCAAATCCTGCTTTTGCCATCCTGCATGCGGTCTAAAAGTTTTGATAATTTTCACATAGAAGCAATATTAGTTTATGAATTAACAGAACTGGGATGTATTCAGAATAATGAAGAAAACAAACATTCAACATAAATGTAGTCAAGCTAAGTACATTTTCACAGAAGGTCAGAAGCCACATCAAATGTTAAACTTATCACTTACCCCACCCGCCTCATGACATAACCAAAATTAAAAACATTAAAAATGTTTGAGCATAAATATTAAACAGCGCTGCATACACAAGCATATAGGGGTGCAAGTAAAAAAGTGCAATTTCATAAATAAATATGCAACATGTAGATAAGAGAATTGTGCTCATATAAGCAGATAAAAAGTAAAAGAAAAACCACATTTATAAGCTGATAAGATGTTAAAATGCCAATAAAAGAACAAACTCTGAAACATAAATACTAAAATTATAAAGTAACATATATGACATATATGACAATAATGACCTGCATCATCTGAACTGTGTGTGCAAGTTATCAGTGAAGGCAGTTTGTATCTTAATGATTAATAAAAGCTTACCTGAATGGGGGTCTTTCGGCAAATAAAATGATTACATCTCTTGAACAATCACTTTTCATGGATAAACCAGAGTCAAAGGACTCTAAGCTTTCCGTCTTTATTCTGGAGACAGGAGAGAAAGACCACCAGGGTGGGGGATTAGATTATACAACATCCCTCCACAGTAACTGCTGCATACACAGAAACTATCAAGCAGCCATCAAAAAAGTTCAATGAAAGTAAATTCTGATGATATTTAATGATTTCTCTCTTTCACTGAGCACAAACTTTAAGAGTAATTCCCAGCTTCTTCTCAGTCAAACATTAATCCTTCTGCTTCATCATTTGGGATCATTATGGCTGCAGCGGCCCTAAAATTTACAGTAATTTTGATCTCAAAAAAGTTGATTTCACTGAAGCTTGGCAGAAATCAGGCCCCAGGATAGCCGCTCGACCTCGCAGCTAACGTATAGAGATGTCTGTAAAACTGTTGACAGGACTCCTCAAACTCCAAACTGAATCTTTCTTAATGAATTTTCAAGCCATGGTGGTTTTATTTTTGCAAAACTTTCCTGAAGCGGAGAAAGGCGATTTAAAAATCTGCAATATCATCACAATGTAGAGTTTATAAGCCAATCAGGAAGTCGCAGGTGTGGACGGGCCATTGGTCCGGTGTATAGGTATTATTGAAGTCTATGGCTGAGATTCCTTTACAGAGCCAATCACATTGTTGCTGTCAAACATTTAAATCATTCTCCTTTCTCTCAGTTTGGTCTTTTACACATAATTCCTTAAACAATAATCATTTTCTCTTGACAACTTAATATTAACATTTGCTCTGGGATCCCACAAGGCTCAGTTTTAGGCCCACTAATATACGTCTACTTGCTGCCACGTGGCTCCATGATACAGATACACAATGCATATTACCATTCTTATGCTGATGATACTCAATTATACATTTTACTATGACATGATTATCTTTGTATGAGATGAGCCATATAAATATAAAATACTTTTTCCATGCCATTATTTTATGACTATTAATAATTTAGATTTTATTTAAAAACGGTGTGAAAAATGACTGTGAGGTTAACAGATTAGACTTACAGACTGCTTGAAGAGTTGACGGGATGATCCCGATCATTTGCTGCAGCATTCGTGTCTGAAGCAACAGAATCTCTTCGGCTGCAACAAGTTTTATAATCACAGTTATGATGCCTCTTTATTAGTTTGAAAATAAACATTTAAAGCAAAAGCAGCAGGATTTCAAGCATGATATCTATGTGTGGAACAATGCAAAAGAGTTATACATGTAATGTGCATATGTACAAAATGTTCATTATGAGGCAACATTTTCAAGTTAGTGAAAGCGTACTTCTTTCGAGGAGCGGGGGAATTTTCTTCAACTTTTGCACTGAGACTTTGTGGATTCTTCTTCTTGACAGACACACAGCTGATGTCAAAGGGAGGTGGATTTTTCAGATGGTCTCTGGAAGAAAGACAATCACACACATTTACACACACACTCAGGCTCCCACACCCCTGTAATCATCTCAGTTTTACTTCTTGAAATCTGTATTTTATTTTTTATTTTACATTTATTTTTATTTTTGTTTAATTATTGTACTATGAAGCATGTTTTAACACATTTTTCAAAACAGCTATGATTATTTTTGCACTCAGAACATAATGGCGAAAGATTATTTATAAATGTGTGCAATAGAAAGATCAGCAAATAAGGCACACAACGTATGTACACGCCGCGCAGAAGAAAACCGATGCTAATACTGGCAGCAAAAAATCATCAGATTTAAGATGTGGTGGCTAAAATATTCATTGCTTTCTCTCGACCAAATCACAGCCGTGCTGATATTCAGTACAACAGAACTTCCTCTCGTGTGATGGCGCTAAACTATAAATCCTGAAATGTACATAAACTTAAAGCGGAAAAATCAGGACTAAACAGGCACTTTGGCTGTATTTTATGTTTTGCATCTTTTTTTCGTGACATAACTTATCTGAAATCATTTTATACTTGAATATCTGTGTGTGTGTGTGTGTGTGTGTGTGTGTGTGCGTGTGTGTGTGTAAAATGTCAATGTATGCACTATGCACTTACACTTAATGTTAATGTTAATAAAAGCTTACCTGAGAGAGGACAACCTTTTTTTAATGAAACCTTTTGACTCTTCCCCGGGGGACGCTCTGTTGTCTTTTCTGTCCTCTCTAATAGGAAAGAAAGAAAGTCCATAAATTTGAATTCAGGTAAGCTTTATTCACACGACCGTAATGACACAGTATTGCCAAAGCACATTTTAACAGTTGTTTTCTAACATGGAGCAGTGCAGAGAAGGAACAACTATGTCAACAACATTAATGCAAGCTGGACATAAAGATGGACATCAGCTGGTGTCTGTCAATGTGGACACAAGTGAAATGAAATTACAGCACCAAGTTAGTTAGGACAGGAATTAATTTTACAAACAGCACAATGACTTACCTCCCCTCTCTGAACTTGACACCCATGATCAAACTGAGCTCTGGAGCATTG
>NW_024650947.1:0-223 GCF_008729295.1 Plectropomus leopardus
CAAATGAAGTATAATCAGGAACAGGTATTAAGAGTGAAAGTACCCAATGCAGAAAAAATAGTTCTAGACAGAAAAAACACAGCCTAAAATACTTACATAAAAAAACAAAACAACACTCCAAACAAGGGTCAAAAAACACCTCCAAAACAAAAAAACTCAAACAAAACTTTTTTTTTAAAAAAAAAATGGGAAAAAAACTCACAATTACAGAAAACTTGAAAAA
>NW_024650948.1:0-264 GCF_008729295.1 Plectropomus leopardus
CTGCAGATTCTGGCAGACTGCTGCTGTGAAAGTTAAAACTACAGCCTCTGTCAGCAATCTGCAGCTTCCACCCTTTACCTGCGCGTTTTTGCAAATAGCTGCTGCCAACTGCTAAATCTATAACCACGACCAGCAACATTCCATAATCTCCATCACCTCTAAGTGCTGAGGAACCACGTGTCATCTTAAACCTCGCTCGGCCTCCAACTACAGCCTCTATCTGCATTCTGCAGCTGCTGTCTGCACATTCTAGCCAACAGTTGC
>NW_024650949.1:0-219 GCF_008729295.1 Plectropomus leopardus
TGGGGAAAATATAAACTTTTGATGATTTTCAGTTGCTTTATTGGAAATTAGCAGACACACAAAAACCCATGCGGACATAACTTGGTCAGTATCTGATCAACATTTCAAGTTAACTTTGACGTAGTTGACCATGTCAAATAGCCCATGGGATTTTTCCATCGGATTTTGGATGACTGAAGAAAATAAGCTCTGCAGCAAACAAATGTTTATGATACTGAC
>NW_024650950.1:0-211 GCF_008729295.1 Plectropomus leopardus
TCACATAAACATTAATCACAGGCTCCATGAAGCGAGGTGCATTATCATTGACATCAGAAACATGAACAGTAATGATCCTGATATTGGACAGAGGTGGACTCCCTTCATCTGTGGCTGTTATAGTGACATTATAAAGAGAAGTGTTTTCTCTGTCCAGTGGTCCGTCTACGACTAATGAATAGTCATTTTTGTAGTTGGACTTCAGTTTAAA
>NW_024650951.1:0-231 GCF_008729295.1 Plectropomus leopardus
GACAACCTTTTAGACCCGATTTCTAATGAGTTTTTAAATGTTCTTAATTGCATGGACTTTAGCCAACACGTCTCAAAACCTACTCACAATAGAGGACACACCCTGGACCTGGTCATCACGTATGGCTTGTCCACTGGTGTGTCCTCTGTTGTCGACCTAGCCGTCTCAGACCACTACTGCGTGTTTTTTTAACATCACTGGTTTTATTCGGCAGGAGACCTCTGTGAGAAC
>NW_024650952.1:0-298 GCF_008729295.1 Plectropomus leopardus
CTCGCATATCCACACTCACATAAGTGGTTCTCAGTGATGGGTGGTTAATGCTGTATATTTTATCTATTTACACAAATATAGTCATGCATCTGTGCATCCATAGAAACGCACACATACACACTTATCTAGGTGGAAAATATCCCTGCACATACACCTACATATATACCTGCATATACCCCCACATACATACACACACATACACTTGTACTGCAAGATTTAAAAGAGAGGAGAGAGAGGAAAAAATAAAAGATTCTCCCTCTCACAGAGAACACAGAGACACTGAGGAATCAGACCACCA
>NW_024650953.1:0-407 GCF_008729295.1 Plectropomus leopardus
GTCTTTTTGTTAAACCATAAACCTGCATTAGTTGACTTTAGATACACTGAGGCAGCAAAATGAGGTGCAAACACAACATTTACATATTATGTCAAAAGTGTCTGCACACAGCTGCCATCCAGCTGACACAGAGCAACCTGAGCATTCATTTGGAGACCTGTTTCTGTTCACCTGACAAATTTAAGTCAAATACAATTCAATTTTTTTTAAAAACCCCAATACCACAAATCAAAAAGTTAAATGGGAAAAAAAGGTAGAAACCTCAAGAAGAGCAACTGAGGAGGCGTCCCTCTTCCAGGACGGACAGACGTGCAATAGATGTGTGTACAGAACAGATCACCATTGTAAAAGTAATCTATATGACAAAATGATACTTAGAGAGAAAGAGACAGAAAAGGGGGGGGGGG
>NW_024650954.1:0-255 GCF_008729295.1 Plectropomus leopardus
CCAGAAGTCCCTCTTCCAGCAAAATGTGAGCCTGGCTGGATGCATCAGACTGCACTTCCAAGTCCATATCTTGGACAGCAGAGTCCTGAACCAGGGATTCCTCTGTCTTGTCCTCAGTCACATCGTTTGGCAAAGTGTCACAGTCTTCATTCAGATAAACTCCTGGAGAAGCCCCGCTCTCCTCCAGAAGTCCCTCTTCCAGCAAAATGTGAGCCTGGCTGGATGCATCAGACTGCACTTCAAAGTCCATATCTT
>NW_024650955.1:0-215 GCF_008729295.1 Plectropomus leopardus
GTAGTGAGGGATCAAACATGGCCGCCGGTCGGCGTCATCTTAAGGTAGGCCCGCTGAGATGAGGCGGCGGCGCTTTAATCTGATCAGATTCAGAGCTGTTTTCATGTGATTTGGCCGCCAAACACCTCGATGCTGGAGGGACGCTTCCTCTCAATGGATCGCTCCGTGCTCATTCAGTCGCAGCGGCTTCTGACTCTGCGGCGCCGCTGTTTAAC
>NW_024650956.1:0-254 GCF_008729295.1 Plectropomus leopardus
TCTAACATCATTATGGGGTTGATGCGATCTCATTGTGGCCTCTAAATTGTTTTTAATTTGTCTGACCAGCTTCACTGTAGATGGAGAGTAGGTGGTGACAAATGGGAGTGCAGTGGACACCAGGAGGGGTTTGGCCTGGAGGAAGGCCTGAAAGCTGCTTCTCAAAAAGGTCCTAGAGTCCCCTCTACTGGACAAAGCCGAGAACAGCACCTTGGAGGCCTGTTTAAAATCCCCTTACTGTGTACATATCCTGT
>NW_024650957.1:0-3947 GCF_008729295.1 Plectropomus leopardus
TCATTTTTTGTTTTGCATGCTCCGCATTGCTGGCGCAGTTTGTGGGATTAGTCGTTTAAAGATTCTGGAGATTTTCTTGTTTATCTGACTTCCTGTTTCAAGACGAAAACAGCAGTCCTCAGCACACCATCACCTGTGGCCTACATATGAAGAAGCTTTTTTTACGCTTTCTTCACGCATTAAATAATCGAATAAAAGTACACGGACTCTGGCGATATGTTAAATTAAAGTATGTAAAACAAGTGGCTACAACACCTTGCGATGGTGAAAATTAACTGCGTCACGAGGAGCAAAAGTGAAACTATTCGACTACATCCAAAACCCCAAAATTATTATTTTTTTTTTTTTTTGTCAAAACAGCTTTAGTCCACTTACAGATAAAATCCCGAGCCAGGAAGAATTAACAACAAAAGCATGTGAAAGAATAAATAATAAAAATAATTTAAAAGTTAAGCAACATTTAAAGCCGCTGCAGCAGTTTTACAGGGAGTCAGACAGAGAGGGGGGGGGTGATGACTGACTGTGAAAGAAAATGTCATATTGAAACTTGTGAGCACTGCTGTGAGAGTGGAGTTTAACCCTTTGACACCTGGTTTGATTTCTTTCAAAGGCATGTAAGGGAGAAGGCTGTGAGCAACTTAACAAAATAAAAGTCAAGATATTACCAGGAAATTTACAAAAAATCACACGAAAATTACATAAAAATAAGCAACCAAAGATTACCCTAAAAAGTGCTAAAATAAATAAACACAAAAATAAAAGGTATATTAAAATGTTTTATTTTCTAGGATAACCGTAAATGTATAATGATTGGATTACAAAATGAAATTTTCTGGACATTTACAACACTAATAATATATACTGTAATACTTATTACTTGTGTTCTCAGTCAGCTTTCTACCTCGACTCAACTACATCTCAGAGGGAAATGTGTTTTACTTAACCACATTTTCTGGGCAACTTTAGTTACTTTGCAAGTTAAGATTATCGCATAAAAACCACACATTGTTTACTTTGTATACTTTGTCATAAAGTGAACTACCCAACATTTGATGCAAGCAGAGTTGAAAGATTAGTCATATAGTCTCTTTTTTAGTTTAGTTTTTATATGCTTCTTTTGATTTAGTGGGTTCAATAGCAACATAATAATCTTCATTCATTTTATCATGCATTAAGGTGTCCATTTTCTTTGTTTACATCAATTACCGCACACACACACACACACACACACACAGAGCGATCAAAAAACCCTGACAGCAACAGTGACCTTCTTACCTACATTTCTAAGCCTGAGGTACACACACAGCAACACCCAATGTCTGCATGCAGCAGATAACAACTAGAAAATTTCATCAGAAATTTTGAAGGGTTCCTGCTGCTGAGAGGCCACTAACGTATGTGAGGAGGAGGAGGGGCCTCACTTACACACAGGGCCTCAGGGCACAAGGGCCAACTGATGGCCATTAATCGGTAAGTGGCATCTTTAATTCCTCTGCGGTGCAAAGTTTGAGGCAGAAGATAAAGAGTAAGAACTGGAAAATTTCAGCAGAAATTTTGAAGGGTGCCTGCCACTGAGACACTCGCTAACCACGTATTGGCGGCAGCAAGTAGTAAGTAGTAAGTAGTAAGTAGTAAACAGTAAATAGTAAATAGTATGCACACGTGCGCACATTTACTACTAAGTAGCACAATGTTGAGCAGTTGTGGCCCCTTCAACAACAATCAACTGCTTGATAGTTGGACCAAAGGGGGGGTCACTTTGGGGGTTGTGTTGTGCTGAATAGTAATAGGTAACAGGTGCAGGCCCCTAACTTCTGTCTGACTGGCTCAAGAACATGTTGAGCTCTTTGGTATAAAAGTAGAAAGTGTCTGACCTCCTCTTCTCTCCTCAAATATCACTCATCTGCACATTTACATTATAGTGATGTGGCTTAGAAATCTTACTGCCTGAATGCTTCAAGAATAGCAGTTTAAAACAAATTCAGCTTAATGAATCATGCACGTATGCATCTTTGTCTTTTTACCCTCTCTGTATATGTCACTCCTTTATGTCACATCATTAGAATAGAATATTCCTTTTTTGATCCCCCATTGGGGGAAATTTCAAATGTTACAGCAGCATGAAAAAAGAAAAGTGACATGTAACAAAGAAAATAACAATAACAAATAACAATAAATAAGTAATAAAATAAGTATGTACATAGAGGAAATAAGGTATGTGCACATAATAATAAGTAAGTAATAGAATAAGTATGTACACAAAAGATGGATTAGAGAATAATTGTTGGTGTTTACGCTGATTTCTGAATACTGAGTGATGCAGGAAGCAGCAGCAGAAGTGATGCCACAGAGAGAGAAACAGAAATAGCTGCTGGCGGGTGCCTCATCGATGCTGGATCCTGGATCATCACGTCCTTTTGTGATAGAAACACAAAACGTTATTACAACTGCAAGCGGTGGGTACTAAAATTTAAGATGTTAAGAGTGTCATTTCTATGGAAACTCATCTGAGAAACCAACTAGACAAATAAAAAGTAGGAAATGTGTGGAAGAAAATGTGAAATTTTCGTTGAGTTGATCGCATTTACCATCAGCACCTCCATGTTAAATAATTTCATCAACAACTTAAAATCGAGATCAAACACCTTTTAAATCAATAACACCACTGGGGTCAGTCACAACTGCAGAAACACATCAGACAATGAAGCAAAAGTTGATTTTGATCCTGTTTAATTCGATTATTGCTGCTATTATTTCTGTTTACTGTGAATATTCTTTGAATTGTATACTTCTATCAGTATGGGTCGTTATTGTTATTTTTGTTTTGTTATTGTTTCTCTTGTTTAATTTTACTTTAAATTTTGTCTCTCACAGTTGTGTTGCCTCTATAATGAACCCGTCTTGCTTCTGCTTTGCCTTTTTTGCAAAGCACTTTATAAACTCGGTTTTCACTTTGCTATATAAATAAAGTTGTCATTATTATTATTGTTATTATTACATTAATCTGCTCATCATAGAGGATCATTCTCAGACAGTCTGAGTATTAAGAGGCGCAAAACATCAGTGAATGCCGTAACAGTTTAATGATCAAAACTTACCTGACGGGGGGGGTTTCTTTGAAATTAATTGTTCGACCTGCAGACTGATCACTCTTCAGAGACACACCAGAGTCGCTGGACTCTTCCCATTCTCCCCAAATTCTGGTAGAAAACAGAGAAAGATCACCAGGATGGGAAATTAGATCATAAGACATCCAGCTACAGAAACTTCTGGATACACAGAAATCATCAAGCAGACATCAGAAAACGGCTTCAGTAGAGCTGATTCTGTTACCGCTGAATATTTGTCTCTAGTTAGAGTGATTCTTTACTGCCGGTTACTTCGAGTCCATCGTATGTGTCATTATGAGACTGCAGAGGCCTTAATTTAAAGAAAAGAAAACGATTTTACTGAAACTTAGAAATTCAAGAGGGCATTTCATGCACCTAATATTTGCAGCCATTTTATTTATTTATTTATAGCAGCATGTTGGCTAACACAGATACTAAAATTATAATAACATCTTAAATAATCAGCCGTGTGTATTCAAATGATCAATAAATAGTCAGATTTTTAGGGATATAACAAATTACCTGAGAAGGGCTCTGTCTCTGACACGATTGGTGCTCTTTTCGCACCGTTCCTGATGTCTTTTCATACGTATTCTCCTCCTGGTAGATAAGAGAGAAAAAGATAGATCATAAAACTTCAGTAAAAATTAATTCTGTACAAAATGAATATTTTCTCTCTTCTTCTGACACTACTTATTAACTCACACTTTTATGTTTCAATGTTAACACAATCTTACCAGAAAAGAGAGAAACAGGTTTTGTAATTTTTTGACCCATCACTCCCAAAGGACGCGCCGGACTCCTCTCTGCTCTCTCTAGGAGACAAAAACCACCAGG
>NW_024650958.1:0-330 GCF_008729295.1 Plectropomus leopardus
TCACTGTGAAGGATGATTAAAGCCTGCATAACTTTTTTTTTCTTTTTGAAAAAAAGGTCTGGTTTGTACAACATTTTCTGCTTATCAAATTTTATAAAAAGCTTGTTGCTTGTTGTTCAATGCCTTTTGAAGATCGCGATTATGAACTTTAGAGGGCTTGGCTCAGCACATCAATTTGACCTAACTCCAAAACAGATAGGTCAATCATCAAAAAACTCACAGGATATGTTTCATAATGATGCTATTTTCAAATCAGTCAATAAGGGGTGCCACCAGTTCAAAACATATTCATGGGCCTGGTGCAAATTTGGCCAGAGTAAAGTAATTTTC
>NW_024650959.1:0-202 GCF_008729295.1 Plectropomus leopardus
CAGTGCCAACACTTTGAAAAAGCAAGCAGGGAAAGCAATAAAGAGCATTGCTAACTTCACATCCAGTTAGCCAACTGTGTTTAGCATAACACAGGCGGGAGAAGCCCCGGGTGTAACTCCGCCCACGGTCACTTGCCTGCTGCTGGATTTTTAAATCCGGTTGGTCCGGTCCAAGCTCCTTAATCCGCTTCTTTTCCTCCAG
>NW_024650960.1:0-289 GCF_008729295.1 Plectropomus leopardus
CTGAGCCCTCCAAGGACCACATCATCTGGTTCCTCTGCAACTTTCTCTACTCAAACCTCTTCTGCCTCGGACTGGCGGCCCTCATCTTCTCCATCAAGGTGTTTTTCTGTCATGGGGAATCTTCTGTCATTGCGTGTCCAAGAATACTGAAAAAAAAACAAAAAACACATTTTAGCACAGCAGTTCTTACAAAGGATAGCCAGGATTAGTGGAAAATAAAGTAGGTTTAACCAAGTTGTTGGCTGATTAAGACACAGACCTCCCTTAGACCATGACAAGAATCGATTAG
>NW_024650961.1:0-443 GCF_008729295.1 Plectropomus leopardus
CCACAAAACTTATTGTTCCAAAAATTTTAAAATATAGAAGCATCTTGCTCTCGCTTTTATTTATTTTTTTCTAAATCTACTAATTTCTGCAATATTTTAAAACATTTCTTACCAAGTTGCTTGCCGCCCCTTTTTTCCATGTTTTTGAAAGTATCTTAACCGATCTGCTCAGATTTCAAAGGGTTAAATACTCCCATCTGTTCAAACTTTTAGTACAAATCCCACTTTCCCAAATCCACAGTGGAGACGAGATGTCGAGATCACGTGAGCAGTGTAGAAACACGAGACAAGCATGCTGTGAAAAACCCTCCGACAGATTCACTCAGTGAGTCAGGAAAGAAAAGATGGTTTATGGTTTTAAGTTTATTATTTTGTAATCTAAAATAGCATACGTGTAGATCAGCACACGATTGGCTATATTATTATTTTTATTAATTATCATT
>NW_024650962.1:0-280 GCF_008729295.1 Plectropomus leopardus
TGTGTGTGTTTAAGTATGTTTTGCTGTGGCCCCACCCAAAGCAGTACCACACTTAGCTTTCTGTGCCAGTGTTATAGGGCTGTACTTTATTTATCAGAGGAGGGGGTGGCTGGGCTGTGACTTTTTTTTTTTAACATTTAAAATAAATACAAAAAATAAAACTTTTCAAGTTTGTATACCCCCCAACTAAGCCAAAATTTAAAAACAAAAACCTCCCCCCAGTGCTTACATTTTTGTAATGCCTGCAGCACCCCTTCCCCCCTCAAAACAGTCCCTATCA
>NW_024650963.1:0-232 GCF_008729295.1 Plectropomus leopardus
TAACACAGGTGTCAGTCAGAAGACAAAAAGACATTTTCTGCCTGACTGTTTTTTATAAAAAAAAAAAAAGTTGTGATTAATTAACTACTGAATCTGAACATTAACTCCTTCTATTTATAAACTCCTAATTTTAACATATACTGTGACACAGAAGAGATTTTCACAATAACTTCATATTCTTATCATATTTTTTGGTCTCTTCATTAAGAACCCATTCAGTGAAAACAGCAGC
>NW_024650964.1:0-245 GCF_008729295.1 Plectropomus leopardus
TAACACAGGTGTCAGTCAGAAGACAAAAAGACATTTTCTGCCTGACTTTGAAATTCTTTATAAGTTTAAAAATGATTAATTAAATCCTAACAAATAAATCTGAATCACTCTGAAACTTTTAAAAAACACTTGGAGCTACTATCACCTCAACAAGTCTGTGACTTTGTATTCTGCACACACACACGTATACGTGTGTGTGTGTGTGTGCACTTGTTATTGTGATTATTATAATGTTTTTTGTCACT
>NW_024650965.1:0-423 GCF_008729295.1 Plectropomus leopardus
TCAGATAATGTAACGTATGTCATCCGGCGGAGTTTCACTGTGGGGAGTGGAGGGATCTCTACGGGGTGGATAGATGAAAGGAAGTTTGGGACGCCTAGTAGCTCAGATGGTGGAGCGGACGCCCCATGTACAGAGGTTACATCCTCACCGCAGCAACCTCAGCCCTTTGCTGCATGTTGTCCCCTCTCTCTCCCCCTTTTAAACTTAAGCTGGATAACAAATAACAGGCAACCCCCCCCCACCCCCCAAAAAGTCTTAAAACAAAATAAAAAAGGAGGAAGACGGTCATCACAAGAAGTCATCATAAGTATTACTTTAAGCTCTTTGTCATGTTTCTTGGGTCATTCTGAAGCAGTTTTTGCAGTGTGGCATGTTGCACTGTCCTGCTTAAGGGGGCACTGCCAAGTGTGTATGTGTGTGTGT
>NW_024650966.1:0-218 GCF_008729295.1 Plectropomus leopardus
CTTCACCAGAGCACGCTCACTCTTCACCAGAGCACGCTCACTCTTCACCAGAGCACGCTCACTCTTCAGAGCACGCTCACTCTTCACCAGAGCACGCTCACTCTTCAGAGCACGCTCACTCTTCACCAGAGCACGCTCACTCTTCAGAGCACGCTCACTCTTCAGAGCACGCTCACTCTTCAGAGCACGCTCACTCTTCACCAGAGCACGCTCACTCT
>NW_024650967.1:0-415 GCF_008729295.1 Plectropomus leopardus
TAAAGTCAAACTTGAGTTAAAGTACAGATTTCTTACCAGAAAATGACACCTAAAAAGTCGCCTATTAGAATACTACTTTAAATATCTGATAATTACTGTACTTAAGTATCAAAAGTAATTTTATTATATTAAACTTACTTTATTACTAATGAAGGTACAAGTACAAATGTACAAAAACATGCAATAAATGGTGCAATTTTGGGCAATTTTTAAAGAAAAAAAAAATCACCAAAATGTTTTCTTCAAAAATCCCCAAGATTTTTTTAAATAAAAGGCAATGGTCAGAATTTTAAAAAATAATTTAAAACATGAAAAATCTGCAGTAAAATATGTGCAAAATACAGCAATCTAAATGTATATAACCCTCCCCTAAAGCCAAAATAAAAAACACAGAAGTCCCTCCCCAGTGCTTAAA
>NW_024650968.1:0-1807 GCF_008729295.1 Plectropomus leopardus
CAACGCTTGCAGACAACCCTGAGTAAAGTTGTTAAACGAGGCGGCCTAGTTGCTCATGATTCAGATCGCCAGCTACTGAAGCAATTCTGCAGAGGCTGCTGGAACAATGGATTAATTACCAGTCTCCAGTTTGAGCAGAAGAAAAATGATCCACCCCCCTTTTCTGAGCTACTACTCTTGGTACGTTCTGAGGAGGACAGGCAAGCTGCTAAATCCTGCCGAATGAAACAACACTTTGGGATCACCAAGACAAAAGCCCAATCAAATTCACTCTCAGTGGAAGAATATGGCCCCAACTTGGACACAGCAATACCTGCCTCCTATGACACACAAAAGCTAGAAAAGCAAATGGCACAGCTACAAGCCCAAATAGCTTCCCTTAAGGCCTCCTTAAGTTCAAACCAGGTGTCTGCTAAATCAAGCAAGAAAACAAACGCTAAACCCAAAAATCCCACTGTAGAGGAAACCTCGTTCCCCACAGAGCCGAAACTCTCAAAGAAACCCCGCCCATGGTACTGTTTCAAGTGTGGGGAGGATGGTCACATTGCGCCTTCCTGCAGCAACGAGGCAAACCCTGAGCTAGTTGAAAGGAAGCGCAAAGAGTTGAAACAAAAACAAGCAGCCTGGGAGGAAAGTTTAAACTGAAAGCAGTTCCTGCTGAGGGACTACCAGGAACTGAAATTGAAAATGAGGGTCCCAAATCAAGCACTAAGAAAAAAGCAAAAGCTAAGACAAAAGCATCAATTCAAAACCACAATGCAGAACACCAAATTCAGCTACCTAAAAAACTTGTGGGACAGACATGTACAGCTAATGTGGGTGTGTCAGGAGTCAACACTACATGTCTCCTTGACTCTGGGTCCCAAGTGACCACAGTAACTCACTCTTTCTACAAAAGCCATCTGTCAGAGCATCCCATACAACCACTTGATACCCTGGAGGTTGAAGGTGCCAATGGTCAGAATGTTCCATACTTAGGCTATGTCCCCATCAATCTCACGTTTCCAAAAGAATTTGTCGAAGCTGAGCCTGAAGTTTCCACCTTAGCCTTAGTAGTTCCAGACCGGCGCGGTAATTGTAACTTACCTGTGCTAATTGGGACAAATGCACTCGATCCCTTGTATGAGGAGTACTGTACTGACAAAAACCCAGACGAGCTGTCCTCTGTGTACGGCTACAGGCAGATCATCCGTGTACTCAAACTCAGGAACACAATGAATTCTACAGGAAAAGTAGGTTTGGCGACTCTCAAAGGCAAAGTGCAGCAAATAATACCTGCCCAAGAGAGAGTCTGCCTTGAAAGCTACGTCAGAGCTGACACCAGCAGCGAATGTGCAATCGTTGAACAGCCTGAATCCTCTGCCTTACCTGGTGGAGTATTTGTGGAGTGCTGCCTTGTCACCCTGCCCAAGCAGCGTCCTCACAAATTATCTGTGTGGGTGAGAAATGAAAATGACCATGATGTCACACTTCCCTCAAATTGTGTCATTGCTGAGCTCCATACTCCTGATGAGATCTATGACCACTCACTAGGTCCAAACCAAAACGCTGACACAGTGAAATGTTGTTCTGCCACCCCTCAACCAGTCCATGAACCTGCCATGTCTCATCTCAAATTTGACTTTGGCAATTCCCCTCTCCCAAATGAGTGGAAGGACAGAATGAGGCAAAGTCTAAATGAGTATGGTGATGTATTCGCCCAAAATGATCTAGATTTTGGAAATGCAACTAAAGTAAAGCATCACATCAATCTAAAAGACGAAACTCCATTCAAACAAAGGTCCCGACCAATCCACCCAAACGACTA
>NW_024650969.1:0-226 GCF_008729295.1 Plectropomus leopardus
ACAGGGAAATGATAGCTGCTTAGATGAACGTTTCACAATTAAGAGAGCGGAAAAGTCAGCAGTAATGTCAGTTGCACAGTTACGTCTATCAGAAGTTTTTTTATGTTAACTTTACCTTGACAGTGTGTTAAACTGAGCAAGGTTGTGTTTATGAATTTAGGCTTTTTATTTGCAAGAGCAATTTTCCTCCTTCAAAAGTTACATTTTGCTGGTAAACTTAGCTGTA
>NW_024650970.1:0-212 GCF_008729295.1 Plectropomus leopardus
CAAAAAAAAGTATAAATTCTTAATATAATGCCTTTCAATGTAAAAATGCAGTATACTGGTAAATCCACAGCTCACATTTCACATCATCAACTATAAACTGTTTCCATTCCAAATTTATTCAATCTTATTAATTGAAACAAAGATAAATAAAGTGAAACCTCACCTCACCACACACGCCTAATAATTAACACAATATTTTTTTTTGCTTAGAG
>NW_024650971.1:0-564 GCF_008729295.1 Plectropomus leopardus
CATTCATCTTAGAAAGAGGTACAAAAATGGAGTAACACTATTGCTTCTGCACTTTCTCAGTGATACATCTATCGAAGAGAGTACAGACAAGACAACCCCAAAGTGATGCACTTATGAACACAATAATCATCAGTGTCTCCATTTGAGGTAATCTGGATGCTATTCCAATAACATCTATCTTCATCTACAGCATTTGTCGTGTTAACCCCTACAAAAAAAGTGCACTTACTGAATTCAAAGTCCAGTCCATCCTTGAGGTGGCCCAAAATAAGAGATTTGTAGTGTACGCTTCTTTTTTCATGAGGTTCTTCATAGTTTAGATGTGTCTCTCTGGTGTTGTCTGCGTGAGGTCTCCTGCAGAAGCTAAAGTGAGGTCACTTGCACAAATTTGGCTGTCTTAAATACCCAAAGCAGCCAATTCCTCCCAACTCCACCTTCCTTTTAATGTAGTTTCAATGGTCTTGAGAATTGTAAGTAAACAATGGTGCTGTTTGGACTTCATAAGCAGACATTCATCATGGGTACTTAAATCTATGCATACCATTTGCAGTCGTTGAGTGGTCA
>NW_024650972.1:0-403 GCF_008729295.1 Plectropomus leopardus
TCATGCATGAAACTGCAACAGATGGTACATTTAAACACATGTTATGAGTTCATTACCTCAATGTCATGCAGGGTGTTCACTTTTCAAAGTGAGAACTTCTCCTCTGGCTGCATTTCTTTTTTTAATTGCAGCCAATTTTATCAAGTGGCTGATCTCGTTAAGCTTTTAGCATCTGCAACATGTCTCTTTTTGAAAATGAAAATGTTCCCCATGTCTAAAATGAGCAAAAAAAAAATTCTGTTTTTTTCAGTACGTTCACTTGTGAATCAACTTTTTCTCAACCTGCCCTCTCTGCTCCCACTACAATTACCAGTTTCCAAAAAGTCTTTCAACAACCCACAGAGAAAGAAAAAGTGGTGTTCAGCTCCGTTATGTGCTGCAACATCAATAGCAACAGCAATAA
>NW_024650973.1:0-248 GCF_008729295.1 Plectropomus leopardus
GTGCCCAGGAGCCTAGTGTCTAATAACCTGCTCATGATAGCTTGGATTTACTTAACATAATGCTAATATACCTCTGCTGGTATTGTCTGTATCCAAAAACAAACATAACATTGTAAAATGTTTCTGTATAAAGTGAAATCAACATATTCAGGTAACGTTGTTCCAGCACACATTGCCATAGTCACTTTGAAGAACTGCAGTATACAAAGTGAAGCCAGATGTTCCACTATTGTGTACTACGACAAAAG
>NW_024650974.1:0-409 GCF_008729295.1 Plectropomus leopardus
AGTTTCTCTCCTGTGGCTTGCAGAGCTGTTTGTATCTTGGACATGATGGCAGACAGCTGCTGCTGTTCCTCCTCCCAACCGTCACATCCTTTAAAGCTTTTCAGTTCCACCATATACTGCTGGGTGATTTTGTAGACCCACTGCCACACTCCTAACAACCTGACACAAAGAAATCACCAATCTTGTTGGACTTTGAGATAGTGAATAAATAATGAATGAATGAATAATTTTATTTTGGTTACATTAATCATGCGAAACAGATTATTTCACAATTTTTTTTTCATTTAGTAACCAAAACAGGAATAGGCTTTAGTCCAAGGCCTATTTTTGCCTATCCTAATTCAACCAAAGGATAACCCTGAATAACAGCAACCCAAAGAAACAAAATAAGTGAGTTAAAAACAAAATC
>NW_024650975.1:0-372 GCF_008729295.1 Plectropomus leopardus
CATCAGTGTCTCCATTTGAGGTAATCTGGATGCTATTCCAATAACATCTATCTTCATCTACAGCATTTGTCGTGTTAACCCCTACAAAAAAAGTGCACTTACTGAATTCAAAGTCCAGTCCATCCTTGAGGTGGCCCAAAATAAGAGATTTGTAGTGTACGCTTCTTTTTTCATGAGGTTCTTCATAGTTTAGATGTTTCTCTCTGTTGTTGTCTGCGTGAGGTCTCCTGCAGAAGCTAAAGTGATGTCACTTGCACAAATTTGGCTGTCTTAAATACCCAAAGCAGCCAATTCTTCCCAACTCCACCTTCCTTTTAATGTAGTCTCAATGGTCTTGAGAATTGTAAGTAAACAATGGTGCTGTTTGGACTT
>NW_024650976.1:0-325 GCF_008729295.1 Plectropomus leopardus
GGGGACTTTAAAGTTAAAGGGCTGCCCTTGTCCCACCTGGACAAAGGACAGCCCTTTAGCTGCAGGCAGGGGCAGTGCTGCTACAGCTGCGGCAGGGACGACCCCAGTTCCCTGCAGCAGCACAGTCCTCACTGCCCCTTTCTGGCACTTCATGTACCTGGAAGACAAACACGGCTGGTTTTAGTTCCGTCAGCTCTCGTAGAAAGATTAATCACAGGACAGATTACAGCAGAGCTTCGTGTTAAAAGTCTCACCACTGGGACAGGGTCCGCTGGTTTACTTCATAGAGCTGAATGTCAGTCTGAGCCATCAGCCTCGGGCTGGC
>NW_024650977.1:0-487 GCF_008729295.1 Plectropomus leopardus
GACAACAAAGCTTGAGAGAGATCAGATGAAATAAAAAAATTAAAAAAATAAATAGGAAGTCTGTGATGCAAAATCATTCACACAAGTGTCCACCACTCCCATAGTTTGTTGTTCAGGTTTAATTAAACAGAAAGAAAGAAAAGAACAAAAAAAAAACAAACAAAAGAAAATTCTAATAAAATAAAAACTACAGAAAATAAAGAAATCTTTAACAAAAACTTTTTGAGTCTTCGTAGTAACGGCGTTAATGAGTCTTTAAAGGTTGAGAACCATTCGGCAGTCTGAGGATTTATTTGGCAGTTTTACATTTTACACACTCATTATCCGTATTATCGTTTAAATACTGACAGATTAGTGCTGATGGTCTATTACTGTTTTTCTTTACATTTATATTTTTTACACACTTTTATACTCTGCATATTTACATACTTTATTTCAAATATTTACATCCTGTGCTAATTACTTACTCTTACTGTATTTCTGTATG
>NW_024650978.1:0-345 GCF_008729295.1 Plectropomus leopardus
TGCTAAAATCCCAGAAATGTCCTTAAGTCATAGAAATGTCCCAAATTCTTAGATAGGTTGCAAAATCCTAAAAATGCCCTTAAGACCTAAGAAACATCCAAAAATCCCAGAAAGCTGTGAAATTCAACAAACGCCCAAAATCCTAGAAATGTCCTAAAATCCTACAAATGTCCAAAATCCTTGATATGCCCTTAATTCCTAGAAACATCCTAAAGACCCAAAATTGTTCCTAAATCCTTAAAGCGTCCAAAAACCTTACAGACGTCCTAACGTCCTACAAATTTCCCAAATCCACGGAACGTCCTAAAATCCTAAATAATGTCAAAACATCCTAGAAGAGTCTTA
>NW_024650979.1:0-1813 GCF_008729295.1 Plectropomus leopardus
CAACGCTTGCAGACAACCCTGAGTAAAGTTGTTAAACGAGGCGGCCTGGTTGCTCATGATTCAGATCGCCAGCTACTTAAGCAATTCTGCAGAGGCTGCTGGAACAATGGTTTAATTACCAGTCTCCAGTTTGAGCAGAAGAAAAATGATCCACCCCCCTTTTCTGAGCTACTACTCTTGGTACGTTCTGAGGAGGACAGACAAGCTGCTAAATCCTGCCGAATGAAACAACACTTTGGGATCACCAAGACAAAAGCCCAATCAAATTCACTCTCAGTGGAAGAATATGCCCCCAACATGGACACAGCAATACCTGCCTCCTATGACACACAAAAGCTAGAAAAGCAAATGGCACAGCTACAAGCCCAAATAGCTTCCCTTAAGGCCTCCTTAAGTTCAAACCAGGTGTCTGCTAAATCAAGCAAGAAAACAAACGCTAAACCCAAAAATCCCACTGTAGAGGAAACCTTGTTCCCCACAGAGCCAAAACTCTCAAAGAAACCCCGCCCATGGTACTGTTTCAAGTGTGGGGAGGATGGCCACATTGCACCTTCCTGCAGCAACGAGGCAAACCCTGAGCTAGTTGAAAGGAAGCGCAAAGAGTTGAAACAAAAACAAGCAGCCTGGGAGGAAAGTTTAAACTGAAAACAGTTCCTGCTGAGGGACTACCAGGAACTGAAATTGAAAATGAGGGTCCCAAATCAAGCACTAAGAAAAAAGCAAAAGCTAAGACAAAAGCATCAATTCAAAACCACAATGCAGAACACCAAATTCAGCTACCTAAAAAACTTGTAGGACAGAAATGTACAGCTAATGTTGGTGTGTCAGGAGTCAACACTACATGTCTCCTTGACTCTGGGTCCCAAGTGACCACAGTAACTCACTCTTTTTACAAAAGCCATCTGTCAGAGCACCCCATACAACCACTTGATACCCTGGAGGTTGAAGGTGCCAATGGTCAGAATGTTCCATACTTAGGCTATGTCCCCATCAATCTCACGTTTCCAAAAGAATTTGTCGAAGCTGAGCCTGAAGTTTCCACCTTAGCCTTAGTAGTTCCAGACCGGCGCAGTAATTGTAACTTACCTGTGCTAATTGGGACAAATGCACTCGATCCCTTGTATGAGGAGTACTGTACTGACAAAAACCCAGACGAGCTGTCCTCTGTTTATGGCTACAGGCAGATCATCCGTGTACTCAAACTCAGGAACACAATGAATTCTACAGGAAAAGTAGGTTTGGCAACTCTCAAAGGCAAAGTGCAGCAAATAATACCTGCCCAAGAGAGCGTCTGCCTTGAAAGCTACGTCAGAGCTGACACCAGCAGCGAATGTGCAATCATTGAACAGCCTGAATCCTCTGCCTTACCTGGTGGAGTATTTGTAGAGTGCTGCCTTGTCACCCTGCCCAAGCAGCGTCCTCATAAATTATCTGTGTGGGTGAGAAATGAAAATGACCATGATGTTACACTTCCCTCAAATTGTGTCATTGCTGAGCTCCATACTCCTGATGAGATCTATGACCACTCACTAGGTCCAAACCAAAACACTGACACAGTGAAATGCTGTTCTGCCACCCCTCAACCAGTCCATGAACCTGCCATGTCTCATCTCAAATTTGACTTTGGCAATTCCCCTCTCCCAAATGAGTGGAAGGACAGAATAAGGCAAAGTCTAAATGAGTATGGTGATGTATTCGCCCAAAATGATCTAGACTTTGGACATGCAACTAAAGTAAAGCATTACATCAATCTAAAAGACGAAACACCATTCAAACAAAGGTCCCGACCAATCCACCCAAACGACTACGAGGC
>NW_024650980.1:0-380 GCF_008729295.1 Plectropomus leopardus
GTGTGAAAACAGAAAAATCACCAAAAATGTAGTTTTAAATCCAAAAAATCATAAAACCAGGCTAAAAACACGGCAGCAGTGTTCTAAAAAACTTCACTCGACTTTCCATCAGCATGTGGACGAGCAGATAATGACTGAGTTTTCATTTTGGGTGAACTATCCCTTTAACCAACAGCGAGTAAGAGAAACTCTTATATATGTAATTTGTTTAATCATGACTTAATTTTATTGTATTTTATGTTACTGTTTTTGCACCTTGTTATTTTAATCATACTGGACACTTGTTTTTTATTATCTAAAATTTTATTATTTTAATATTTGTAATTTTTTTACGATTGTATTGGTCTTTAGTTGCTTTTACTGTACCTCACAGCTGCTGT
>NW_024650981.1:0-260 GCF_008729295.1 Plectropomus leopardus
AAGCTCTCTGAGCTCTCTGACTCTCTCTAAGCTCTCTGACTCTCTCTAAGCTCTCTGAGCTCTCTGACTCTCTCTAAGCTCTCTGACTCTCTCTAAACTCTCTGAGCTCTCTGACTCTCCCTAAGCTCTCTGACTCTCTCTAAACTCTCTGAGCTCTCTGACTCTCCCTAAGCTCTCTGACTCTCTCTAAACTCTCTGAGCTCTCTGACTCTCCCTAAGCTCTCTGACTCTCTCTAAACTCTCTGAGCTCTCTGACTCTC
>NW_024650982.1:0-230 GCF_008729295.1 Plectropomus leopardus
GTTTGTGTTCGTGTATTTGGACGACATCCTGATTTTCTCTCGGTCCAGACAGGAACACATCCATCACGTCCAGTCGGTCCTGCAGCTTCTCCTCAGGAACTCTCTGTTCGTAGAGGCGGAGAAGTGTCACTTCCACGCATCCTCTGTTTCTTTCCTGGGGTACATCGTGGGTCACAACCGCAGGGAAATGGACCCTGACAAGGTCTCGGCGGTGACCTCCTGGCCCGTTC
>NW_024650983.1:0-450 GCF_008729295.1 Plectropomus leopardus
CCAGTTTGACCACGGGTGAGTCCAGTTTGACCACAAGTGAGTCCAGTCTGACCAGCTGAGTCCAGTCTGACCAGCTGAGTCCAGTCTGACCAGGTGAGTCCAGTTTGACCGCAGGTAAGACCAGTCTGACGGGTGAACAGTCTGACCACAGATGAGTCCAGTTAGACAACAGGTGAGTCCAGTTTGACCAGGTGAGTTCAGTCTGACCAAAAATGAGTCCAATTAAACCACAGGCGAGTCCAGTCTGACCACAGGTGAGTCCAGTTTGACCAGGTGAGTCCAGTCTGACCACAGGTGAGTCCAGTTTGACCACAAGTGGGTCCAGTCTGACCATAGGTGAGTCCAGTTTGACCAGGTGAGTCAAGTCTGACCAGGTAAGTCCAGTAAATTTGTTAGTTCACAAATTTTTTTTTTTTAATCAAAACATAACAGGAGTTTTTAAAATACAGT
>NW_024650984.1:0-236 GCF_008729295.1 Plectropomus leopardus
ATTCTTTGAATTGATTCTAATCCTATTGGTATGGGTTATTATTGTTGGTTTTTTTTTTAATTTTGTATGTTTTTCTATCTTTATTTGGCATTATCGGCCGTTCTTCTTGTCATGTTTTTTGTTTGTTTTGGTGTTGTTGTTTTTTTTTTTTTGCTTAGATCTTTTGTTAAATCCTACTTTAAATTTTGTCTGGAATTATTGTTTGTCTCTTATGGTTACATTGCCTTTGCAAGAAA
>NW_024650985.1:0-232 GCF_008729295.1 Plectropomus leopardus
GGTCCTAAACTTAATTTAAACTTTTTTTTTTATTTCTTTTTTTTTTTAACCAATTTTCAGACAATGACTTATTTAGAAAACACCATGTTCATGTTCAGCTTCACGGAGAGAAACTGTGTCCTTAAAATCTGTCCTGAAATGTCAAAGTTAGGACTCAAACACTGTCTTCTCCGTGTTCCCTGTGTCATTTCAGGACAGATTTTAAGGACACTGTCCCTCTGAGAGTGTCAGG
>NW_024650986.1:0-335 GCF_008729295.1 Plectropomus leopardus
TTTTGTTTCACAAACCTGAAAATAACACAAGGACCCTCAGAGCCAACGATAATTTCTGTTGTTTACAGTATCAAGCTGTAAAACGTCAATAAAAAATTATAATAAAATTACTGAAATGTTTTTTTTTTTAAACACTGCCAACATTTTCTAAAGAAAAAAGGCCTATTTTTTTCCTTAAAATTCACTAAAAAAACTTTAAAGAAAAAAATGGCAAAAAGAATTCAAGAAAAAATAAAATCATCAAAATGCCAACAAAATTTTAAGGGAAAAAACTATGTCCTCAAAAATCACCCAACATTTTTTGCAGAAAAAAAAAACAAAAAGTGAAAAAAAAA
>NW_024650987.1:0-253 GCF_008729295.1 Plectropomus leopardus
TTTTGTTTCACAAACCTGAA
This sequence comes from Plectropomus leopardus, assembly GCF_008729295.1. Taxonomy (NCBI): domain Eukaryota; kingdom Metazoa; phylum Chordata; class Actinopteri; order Perciformes; family Serranidae; genus Plectropomus; species Plectropomus leopardus. The sequence goes on from NW_024650987.1 coordinate 21, forward strand.
AATAACACAAGGACCCTCAGAGCCAACAATAATTTCTGTTGTTTACAGTATCAAGCTGTAAAATGTCAATAAAAAATTATAATAAAATTACTGAAATGTTTTTTCTTTAAACACTGCCAACATTTTCTAAAGAAAAAAGGGCCTATTTTTTTCCTTAAAATTCACAAAAAAAATGGCAATGGCTTTAAAATGGCAAAAAGAATTCAAGAAAAAATAAAATCATCAAAATGCCA
>NW_024650988.1:0-473 GCF_008729295.1 Plectropomus leopardus
CTGGTTTCACTGGTCTCACTGGTTTTACTGGTCTGTATTTGGTTTTGTAGCACGTTTCCTGTCACCACTGAATTGTGTCACCACAGATAATATTTATTTAGGGTCATGGAAGACCTGGAAAAGACATGGAATTTGCAAATAGCAATTTTCAGGCTTTGAAAAGTTTTGGATAACTACATATGCCTTGAAAGTTTTGGAAAAGTGGTGAAATTTACTTCCACAAACCCACATAATAACGCATGCTGTGTTCAAGGACCATCAGAAATGTGAAGATCATACTGTGGCTGTGACAAATAGCGTCATTTTTCAAAGAAATAAAAGAGCCAAAAAAATTTAAGAAAAGGTTTTTCAAAGAAAAAGCGTGTTGAAAACACACTGACGTGTCGCAGGAAAACCGCTGAGTCGCTCGCAGCGGCCGGCACCAGCCGGACGTCACAAAGGGTTAAATCAGTGAACTGTTGAGTTTGAAGTGA
>NW_024650989.1:0-409 GCF_008729295.1 Plectropomus leopardus
ATGAATGTCTGCTTATGAAGTCCAAACAGCACCGTTGTTTACTTACAATTCTCAAGACCATTGAAACTACATTAAAAGGAAGGTGGAGTTGGGAAGAATTGGCTGCTTTGGGAATTTAAGACAGCCAAATTTGTGCAAGTGACATCACTTTAGCTGCTACAGGAGACCTCACACAGACAATAGTAGAGAGAAACATCTAAACTATGAAGAATCTCATGAAAAAAGAAGCATACACTACAAATCTCTTATTTTGGGCCACCTCAAGGATGGACTGGACTTTGAATTCAGTAAGTGCACTTTTTTTGTAGAGGTTAACACGACAAATGCTGTAGATGAAGATGAAGATGAAGATGAAGAAAATAGATGTTATTGGAATAGCATCCAGATTACCTCAAATGGAGACACTGAT
>NW_024650990.1:0-2753 GCF_008729295.1 Plectropomus leopardus
ATGTCAAAAAGCCTTTGACACAATCATAGAAAACCTTACCTCTGCACCTGTCCTTGGTTTTGCTGACCCAAAATTACCGTACGTCCTCCACACCGATGCAAGCACCTCGGGTCTAGGGGCTGCCCTGTACCAGGAACAAGACGGTGAAATGCGTGTTATTGCCTATGCTAGCAGAGGGCTTTCGCCCAGTGAAAAGCGATATCCAGCCCACAAGCTAGAGTTCCTGGCCTTGAAGTGGTCCATTGTAGATAAGTTTCAGGACTATCTTTATGGAAACACATTCACTGTCATAACGGATAACAATCCATTGACATATGTTCTGAAGTCAGCTAAACTTGACGCCGCCAGTTATCGGTGGCTGGCTGCTCTCTCCACCTTCGACTTTGACATCAAGTACCGTGCTGGTAAAAGCAACCAAGATGCAGATGGTCTGTCCCGACGGCCTCATGACACTCTGGCCGACAACCAAGCTTCTCTTGAGGAGAGAGAGCGAATTAAACAGTTCACTTCGCATCATCTCTCTTCATTCCCTAACCAACACGACTTACCAGCTGACGCAATTACTGCCTTGTGTCAACGCCATTTGTTAGATGACAATCACCCACCTTCCATCACCATAGTGGAATCCCTTGCTGTTCATCCTGAGGCAGTACCAGACACCTATGGAGATGAAGGAGTCCTAGGGTTCCCCACCATACCAACCTGCAGTCCAGCAGAACTCCAACAACATCAGAGGTCTGACCCCGTCATTGGACAGGTTGTCAAGGTCTTGGAGGCTGGAGGTGAAGTCAAACCCAGCCTTTCTTCTGACTCTGATGAACTCAGGCTGATGTTCAAAGAGTGGAAAAGATTGGAGATGAAGGATGGCATCCTCTACAGAACTCGTGGGTCAGGAGAAGATGTAACCTACCAGTTCGTTGCCCCCACGTCTCTCAGACCCACCATTCTCACGTGCCTCCATGAAGATATGGGGCATATGGGTTTGGAAAGAACACTAGACTTGGTCAGAGCAAGGTTTTACTGGCCAAAAATGGCTGGGGATGTGGAGAAAAAGGTCAAGTCATGCGGACGTTGTGTCAGAAGGAAAACACAGCCAGAAAAATCAGCACCCCTCATGAATGTCCAAACGACTCGTCCCATGGAACTGGTGTGCATGGATTACTTATCCCTAGAGCCGGATAGTCACAATACCAAAGACATCTTGGTGATAACCGATCACTTTACCAAGTACGCTGTTGCCATACCAACAAAAGATCAGAAGGCTATGACAGTTGCAAAGACTCTTTGGGAACAGTTCTTGGTGCATTACGGGTTTCCAGAACGGTTGCTAAGTGATCAGGGCAGGGATTTTGAGTCTCAACTCATCAAAGAACTCTGCGCCCTAGCAGGTATCACTAAGGTGCGCACAAGTCCCTATCACCCAAGAGGAAACCCTGTAGAGCGGTTTAACCGGACACTTTTAGGCATGTTGGGAACCTTAAAAGACAAAGAAAAAGGTCACTGGCGAGACTATGTAAAACCGTTAACCCATGCCTATAATTGCACTAAGAACGACGTCACTGGGTTCAGCCCATATGAACTGATGTTCGGGCGCCAGCCTCGGTTGCCAGTGGACATTGCGTTCTGCCTACCTGTAAAAGATGGCTCTCTTAAATCTCACAGTCAGTATGTAAAGAACCTGAAAGCACGCCTAGAGGAGAGTTATCAGATTGCCACCAGAAATTCGCAAAAGGTTGCTGATCGGAACAAACGCCGTTTTGACAAAACAGTAAGAGAGTCAACACTAGAACAAGGTGACCAAGTTTTAGTGAGGAACCTGCGTCTGCGGAACAAACATAAACTTGCGGATAAGTGGGAGTCAACTGTGTACAAAGTTCTGGGAAGGATGGGAGATCTACCTGTGTATAAAGTACAACCTACCAGTGGAGACGGACCCACCCGAACTCTACATAGAGATCTCCTACTCCCTTGTGGTGACCTGTCCGAGGCAGAGGAAACTGAACCTGCCAGACCCAAGGTCCGCAGGCCAAGAACCAGACAAAGTCACCCACAACTCTCCGAGGAACACTCAGAGTCTGAGGACGATTCACCTATCTATCCTATCCAATCATCTGTTATTCCTGAGGGAAGATTCATCCAAGTGTGTGAAATTCCAAGGAGACACCAAACCACCGTAAATCAAGCAGCAACAGAGAATAGATACTTACCATCCATGTCAACAAATCCTTCAGGCTCCTATCCTCAGGATGAGCCTAGTGATGGCAGCCTTCCTGCTGAACCTGTAGGAACACCTCCTGAGATGGTTGAGGCTGCGGAGCCGGAAGTCATGGGTGAGCAGCCCACTACTGGCAAAGACATCACTCAAAAGGATATGACAAATGAGAATGAAATGGATAAGTCAAATGAAAATCAACCGGACATGACAAATGAAATTCCAGCTCTTGCTGATGAAGGGAGCGATGAATCTCCTGGTGATCTGGAGAACCCTGCAGATGGAGAAACAAATCACTCCACACGGAGGTCAGAAAGGTCACGACAACCCCCTGACCGCTTTCACTTCATTCAGTTGGGGAAACCCTTAATGTCCTTTGCTCAGAATCTCTTACAAAGCTTTAACCAAGCTCTTGACACAATTAGTAACCATGATGATTCCCCTATGAACTATATAACAGCATGAAGGGGCTCATGCAGAGTCAAGAGGGGAGGGTGTAACCCCCATGAATTTAGGGTTACTAAACATATATCTCAGTTAG
>NW_024650991.1:0-247 GCF_008729295.1 Plectropomus leopardus
TAACCCTCTGAAAACTGAGGAAATTTGCTTGATTTCTTTAAAAAAAAAAAAAAAAACTTGGAAAAGGGCAATGGATAACTTAAAAATGTATGATCCCCAAAAAGTACAAGAAATTAGCAAACAGTTGAAGTAGTAAAACAACAACAACAACAACAACAAAAGAACATGTAAATGAACTTGAAATAAAGGTGTAAAAAGATTTTTTTTTCTTGCCACTTTTCCGTAGTTTTAAAAAAATAATTTTCTG
>NW_024650992.1:0-231 GCF_008729295.1 Plectropomus leopardus
TAACCCTCTGAAAACTGAGGAAATTTGCTTGATTTCTTTAAAAAAAACCCGGAAAAGGGCAATGGATAACTTAAAAATGAATGATCCCCAAAAAGTACAAGAAATTAGCAAACAGTTGAAGTAGTAAAACAACAACAACAACAAAAGAACGTGTAAATGAACTTGAAATAAAGGTGTAAAAAGATTTTTTTTCTTGCCACTTTTCCGTAGTTTTAAAAAAATAATTTTCTG
>NW_024650993.1:0-504 GCF_008729295.1 Plectropomus leopardus
TGTGTTAGTCTGACTAAAACTAGACTTTTGACACACATGTAATCATGTTAGTCAGACTGAAATTGTACCAAATCGAAATTCTGGTTAAAACACCTAGACAATGCATTTGAAAATCTCATTACTCCATCACGTAAACACCTCAGTCGGACCTGAATTGTCCTAGGTGTTCTGCGCACACACCTAGTTGCCACGTGGGTTAGGTATAGGGACTGTTCAATATTTATGAGGGGGGAAAGGGTGGTGCAAAACGGGTCAGGAATTTTAAAGAAAAAAAAAAAAAAAAAAAACAAAGAAGAGAGACTTGTTTGCTGTGGACGAGGCCGCTGCAAAATATTTTTTAGCCACCTGAAAAAAATCCATATCAAACTCAAAATCAGTTTAATTAGTTAAGTGCACGCTATATTTGAATATTTGCTCCTCTTTACCTTACAAAATATAGCAGTATAGCAACTTTGCGTTTGGTGGAGTAAAATGAATGAATTTTTCTCAGTAGAGTCTGATGTT
>NW_024650994.1:0-403 GCF_008729295.1 Plectropomus leopardus
TGTAGCGCCTTTTTCCCTGCGAACCTCCAGCAGTTTTTTTTTTTTTTAAATTATAAAATATAAAACTTGGCATGAGGGTGAGTAGAAAATAACCGAAATTTCATTTTTGGCTGAACTATCCCTTTAAGTACCTTGCATGAACCCTGACAGCTGTTTTCACAAATTTCGATTGCGTGGTGCAGCCGGACTTTTGGCACCAGTTTCTGTTTTTCGTGCTCAATTCGTAAATGTAGGCGGGATTGTTAGCTGACGGTCGTAACGATGCTGCGTCAAACTGCAATGACATCATCATTATCATCGAGGCTAATATCTTAAATTATATAATATAATATTAAAAATATTTCCTCTAAACCGTCAAAGGGCTCTTTCAAGCCTCGAGTTCTCATGATGCCACATTTACTGT
>NW_024650995.1:0-304 GCF_008729295.1 Plectropomus leopardus
TGTAGCGCCTTTTTCCCTGCGAACCTCCAGCAGTTTTTTTTTTTTTTTAATTTATAAAATATAAAACTTGGCATGAGGGTGAGTAGAAAATGACCGAAATTTCATTTTTGGGTGAACTATCCCTTTAAGTACCTTGCATGAACCCTGACAGCTGTTTTCACAAATTTCGATTGCGTGGTGCAGCCGGACTTTTGGCACCAGTTTCTGTTTTTCGTGCTCAATTCGTAAATGTAGGCGGGATTGTTAGCTGACGGTCGTAACGATGCTGCGTCAAACTGCAATGACATCATCATTATCATCGAGG
>NW_024650996.1:0-343 GCF_008729295.1 Plectropomus leopardus
AGTTGTGTCAGTGGGCGGAGCTCAGGTTGATGATGAAATGTGACGGGTTGAGAGCGAACGGTAGCGGCTCAGAGCTGATCAATAATCAATAATCAGATCAGGACTGATCAGCTGGCTGAACCTGATCTTCACCTCCTCTCTAAACTTTCTCTCCTTTTACTGTTTCTGCTCCTCCTCCTCTCCTCTCAGACCTCCTCCTGTTTCTGCTCCTCCTCCTCTCCTCTCAGACCTCCTCCTGTTTCTGCTCCTCCTTTAAATTTTATTTTCAATAACAGTAATAATTTTATTTTTAGTAGCAGTTATAATTTTATTTTTAATTAGAGTAATAATTTTATTTTTAGTA
>NW_024650997.1:0-376 GCF_008729295.1 Plectropomus leopardus
ACTGAATTCTGTCCTACATCCGCATCGTGCGCCTCCTCGATCACAAACCGAGCACCCCTGACTGCCGACTCTCGAATTTCAATATTTATATTTTTTTCCTTAAATTGAGGGGAGTTATCATTAATATCTTGAATATGAAGACTAATACGATGGAGCTCCAGAGGATTCTCCAGCACAAGCTCGTGTTTCAGGACGCACGAAACCTTTTCTCCACAAAGCCCCTCTCGGTCAATCCTGTCGGCAACAATCAGCTCTCCACTATTCAGGTTTATGTCACAGTAACGTTTGTCAGTCCCATCTGTGTCGATACGGGCTCTTCTGTCAGATAAAGCGCCCGCCTGCAGCCCGAGATCCTTGGCCATATTTCCAATAACCG
>NW_024650998.1:0-284 GCF_008729295.1 Plectropomus leopardus
ATCTATATGTAAATATGCATCCTTATGTTTACAGTGTGACATGCCTGCGCAATTTCCTGCTGTACAATATTTTACCACTGGCTGTGCAAAAATGTTTATGGGCTAAATTTATAGGTATTAAAAGTGAATATATGACACATCACGTGTGTTTTTCAGTTATTCTGTGCAATGATCAGCCATGGACATCTAGTATCTAATAAGGTGTGTATAGATTTTAAATTGTTATTTTTTTGTTTGATCTAATTTATATTTCTTGTAATGTTTTATTGTTTTTTAGCACTCAA
>NW_024650999.1:0-232 GCF_008729295.1 Plectropomus leopardus
TTTTTATTTTAAGGTAAACCACCTTGGCGTGGGCGCGTGGCTAAGCAGTATGATATATATAAAAAAGGGATATTATCTCGTATAACAAACAGCTACAAAAAAGAATTATCTATCTGACAGGAAGTCGAGTCAAAACATTCATCCTGGTCATCCGACGTGAAAATCTGAGCACTTGAAAGAGCAGAAAGAGCATTAATCAGGCAGGTGAATGTGCTGCTGAATGATGCCGGAG
>NW_024651000.1:0-490 GCF_008729295.1 Plectropomus leopardus
TTTTACACAAATTTCCAGAATCAGAATCAAAAACACCTTTGATGTCCAAGTAGCTTTTTGTGCACATTAGAAGTGTTTAATTTACTCCTGATGTTTTGACTGCAACTTAAAAATGTATTGTCTTGATGATGATGGTGATCATAATAATAATAATGATAACAAAAAAAAAATGTTTTTACTGGCTATTAGTTTTATTCCTTTCCTTTAAAGACAAAAGAATGATTTTCATAAGACAGGCTGGATCTTCTTTGTAAAATAAGGTGCCATGTTAACTCTGAGAAATTTTAGTGTTTAGGCCTAATTTTATGTCACGTTTCATATCTGGCTTTTAAATATTGTGGTTAATGTATAGGCATGTTTGAAATAAAAGTGTTCACTTTAACACGTCTAAATCCACATTTCATGACAATATTGAACTGAATTAATTGAATTGATTTGATGTTTTATTTCAAATATGTAAACATACCATAACAGGTCAAAGACAGTTATA
>NW_024651001.1:0-1320 GCF_008729295.1 Plectropomus leopardus
CGTGGACGACCCATCACCATGTTCATCCCTTCAGACGTGGAGAACTACGAGGACGTTCGCACAGAGCTTCCCTCAGAAAGACTCAAGCTGGAGTGGGTGTATCCTTCACACTGAGAACATCAGACAGAACTGACTGAGAACATCCTGCAGAGTCATAGACTGTAGGTCAAAACTATAAGATCCTCAGTGGAACCTTCTGTTCTTAAAGAATATAATCATTTTCATGTTTAGTCAAAAACATCAGAAAACAGACAGAACGATAAAGCCTGCCAGCAGCTGCAGAACGACTCGTTTCATGCTTAAACATCAGAGGATGATCCACAGAACAAGAGAACACTGCTGAAAGACCATCACACAGAGAAGACTGCTGACAGACCATCACACAGAGAAGACTGCTGACAGACCATCACACAGACAACACTGCTGACAGACCATCACACAGACAACACTGCTGACAGACCATCACACAGACAACACTGCTGACAGACCATCACACAGACAACACTGCTGACAGACCATCACACAGAGAGACTGCTGACAGACCATCACACAGACAACACTGCTGACAGACCATCACACAGAGAAGACTGGCTGACAGACCATCACACAGAGAAGACTGCTGACAGACCATCACACAGACAACACTGCTGACAGACCATTACGCAGAGAACAAGAGAACACAGCTGATAGACCATCACACAGAGAAGACTGCTGACAGACCATCACACAGACAACACTGCTGACAGACCATTACGCAGAGAACAAGAGAACACAGCTGATAGACCATCACACAGAGAAGACTGCTGACAGACCATCACACAGACAACACTGCTGACAGACCATCACACAGAGAACAAGAGAACACAGCTGATAGACCATCACACAGAGAAGACTGCTGATAGACCATCACACAGAGAAGACTGCTGACAGACCATCACACACAATTTAAAGACTGAAAAGTAGAGCAGCCAGAACTGAGCATCAGTTAGAAGATTGTCAGTAGATCCTCAGTAGATACTTAGAAGATTGTCAGTAGATCCTCAGTAGATCATCAGTAGATCCTCTGGATGTTGTCCAGGTGCTTCCTTGACATCCTGCAGATATGGTTACCGCGGAAGAGACTGCAGAGCGAACGTGTACCTCCTTCCAACGGGGGAGATCGTATACTTCGTGGCGTCCGTGGTCGTCCTGTTTAATTACGAGGAGCGGACGCAGAGACATTACCTGGGACACACAGACTGCGTCAAGTGGTGAGGACACACATGCACCACCTGCTGCGTTCCCATTGGCTGCTCTGTGGTCATGGTCATCATCTGTGTG
>NW_024651002.1:0-7173 GCF_008729295.1 Plectropomus leopardus
AACATACATGTGCACAGTGTGCACGCACTGTTTGTCCAAAACATGTAGAGAGGAAGGACACGAGTGACGCACAGTGAGAGCTGAGCATGTAGAGGACGAGGACGCTGCAGGACACATGTCTGGTCTTAAACAGACGTCTCACTGTGAGGTGTGTGTGTGTGTGTGTGTGTGTGTGTGTGTGTGTGTGTGTGTGTGTGTGTGGCGGCACTTCCTGGTGTGACTCGCAGGCGGACAGATTGTTAGAAGCTGCTCTGTGATTAAACCTGTTTTAATCTCAACACAAACACACACACACACACACATTGAAACACACACACTGACACAAAAACTCACACACACAAACACTCAGACACTCTGACCCACACACAGACTCACACATACACACAGATGCACACACACACACACACACACACACACACACAGGAACATCACAGATTTGAGGCTGTAAAATCTCGTCCTCTGCCACATGAACACAAACAAACCTCTGATTTTTTTGGGTGGTAAAAGTGGACGAAAGTGAGACAGAAGACATCGTTTTGAGGACGATTTTTACAGCCTGTAACGAGACTTTCAGACCGCAGGTCCTGCGGCGTTCACAGGGCGTTCTCGCGATGTTCACAGGGGCGTTCACACGGTGTTTACGTGGGCTGATGTGCTCATTAGAAACAGTGGTGATCTCAGAGACTTCCTGCTGTAGCAGCAGGACGAAAAACGGGTCAATTTTGTTTCATCAAAGTCAGCAAAACTGTCCAAGAGTGGCATTAACCCTTTGGAACCTGGGAGAATTTGCATGATATTCTTTAAATAAATAAAGTTACAAGAAAAGTACCTGGAAATTGGCCAAAAAAAGTAATAAATAAATAAATTTTAAAAAATGGTAAAAATAAATAAATTTAAAAAAAGGTGAAAAATAAATAAATTTAAAAAAAGGTAAAAAATAAATAAATAAATAAAAAGGTAATGAATAAATAAATAAAAAATGCCAGCCCAAAAAGCTAAGCCATACAGTCAACAAAGTGCAGACGTTCAAGTGAAAATCCATCCTCCGCTTTGGGATCATTATCTGTAGTGAAAAACAAAAAAAATTTAAAAGGAACCTGGTAACAAAAGTCAACTGAGTCGATTCGAGCCATGCAGAGGAAATGTGGCATTAACCCTTCGAAACCTGGACTGACGTCAGTATGTTTTTTTTGTGCTATTTTCAGACTTCTTCCACAAGTATTTAAACCTTTGATCCCTGAGCTCACTGGTTTTATTTCATGTGAAAACATGGAAAGAAAGTCATCAACTTGGCAAGAAATGGTCTGCAAATGGCAAGAAGTTAGTAGATTTTTAAAGTTATTGAGAAAAAAAATAGAGGGAAATGTCCATTTATCTATATTTCTAATTATCATTGTTTTTTAAAATTATTATGTCATAGAATTTATAATCACTTTTCTACTTTATTTCCTTAACTTTTTAAACTTTCCTTTTCCTTTTGCTTTTTTTAATGTAATTTTCTTGGCTTTATAAAAAAACTTTCTTTTCGCTTTTGCTAATTTTCAGGTAATTTTCTTGGCTTTTTTAAAAAAATCAAACTTTTTTGTCTTTTCTTTTCTTTTCTTGTCTCGTTTTTTGCTAATTTTTCCGGTAAATTTTCATGTACTATTTTTTAAAAAATAATAATTTTGTAAATTTTTTTGCGTCATTTCATCTAAAGTTGCTAATTACCTTCATTTAATGTTTTTGAAAGAAATCAAGTCATTTTACTCAAGTTTCAAAGGGTTAAGGGATGGTCCGGAAAATAAACACACCAACTTATTAACTTTGTTTAGTCACAATTTTACTCCAGTTTTCTCTTTAAATCTTTCACAGTTTTTCGTACATCAGTCGAGTGTACAGAGACTGATGTACGGAGAGCGACAGGAGTCTCGAGGATGATCAAAAAGATGCACAGAAAGTTTAGATTTTTGCTCATGCAGCTGTTTGCACCTGTCATTTTGATTTAAGCTGCTCGTATTAAATCTTATGATAATCACCTCTTTTAAATTCTCCTTTTAACTGCTGGCGTCGCGCATGCAAATCTGACTTCAGGATTATATTTAGGTATTTATGGCATCATTTATCAAAGGCATCTTTCGGAGGTCTGAAGAATAAATAACATCCAGGAATATCTGTAATTACATCTGTACATTGTCCGCAGGCGGGGGAGTGTGTGTGTGTGTGTGTGTGTGTGTGTGTGTGTGTGTGTGTGTGTGTGTGGCGGAGCAGCAGAAACACACACACAGATACAGTCGTCATTCTGCGGGATGTTTTGTGACTGGCAGACAGGTCTGACCTACTTTCACTCAACCAAAGGCTAAAGCGCAGAAACAAACCAACGAGACCTCGTAATCCTGCTGGTCTCTGAAGGGTCGTCGAAGTTCATGCACAGACATACGACCGGCCCTGTCCTCCAAGGACAAGGAGGGACATATATGTCCTTTGTCCTTCTGTGATTGTCTGCATGCCGTTAATCCTTAAACACCTGGATCATCATCAGTATTCTCGAGCTTGAATACATTTAGAGTTGTTCTACAAAAGAAAACATTTTTTAATATATTTTTCCTTTTGTTTAGCAGTTTTTTAAATAAAAAAAAACTTTTCATTTTGTTTGCTTTTTATTTGTCCCGCAGATTGCAAAAAATAAGTTAAAGGTGATTAGAAAATACTAAAAGGTGGAGTTGATATGATATTATTTAAAAAAAACAACATAGGGAAAAATGTCAAGAAAATGTCATTCATAAATTTAATCATGACATATTTAAAGTTATTCTACAATTTTTTTTTTATACTTTTCTTTTTTTCTGTCCCGCCTGTCACACAAATTGGCAAAAAAATAGATAAATAAAAGGTGATCAGAAAATACTAAAAGGTGGAGCTGATATGATATTAAAAAAAAAGAGGAAAATTGGAAAAAAAAAAAAATATATATATATATATATATATATAAACATTACAGTTTTAAATTAGCTATATTTTAGACAATTATTTTCATTTTCAAGATTTTTGTCCTTTTTGTTTGTTTGTTTTGCTTTGTGTGGGGTTTTTTATTTCTAATTTTCAGGTAATTTTCTCATACATTTTGTTGATTTGTTGCTAGTTTTTGGATAAATTCCTCTTAAATTACTCATTGCCCAGATTACAAACAAATGTGGGCATAAAAAACAGGGAAATCAGGGGTTCAGGCTGGGAATTACCAAACTTATCCTCGAACTGCACCTTCTAGTATCGACTCAGCTCACTTTGACCACGGTGGAGCTAAAAAAGAGAAAAGGTACTATCCTAAACTTAGTGGAAAACCCAAAAAAGAGCGAGTGGAGGTGAGTGGAGCTGAGCTGAATCCATGCAGCGGAAATGAGGCATGAGGTGCTAAATCTGCTTTTAGGTGAGGGAGAGTTGAAGAAGAAAAGGTGAGAAAAGGAAAAAGGTGGAATGATAGACAGGATGTAGAAATAGACTGTGTGAAAAATAAGATGTAGTTTTCACCTTGAAGGATCCAACCGGAGAGAAGTGGAGGAATCTGAGAGGAAAGAAATTACAGGATGAAGGAGGATGAGACCGTGTTAAAGATTCGAGAATAAAGTCATAATATTAAAGATTTAACTCCCAAATTTATGAGAAAATGTTGTTATATTAAATTACTGCACCTATACATTTAAGAGAAGAAAAGTCATAATATGACAAGGTTAAACTTGCAAATTTATGAGAATAATGTTGAAATATTACATTAATGCACATATAAATTCATGAGAAAAAAATTAATAATAATACAAAATTAAACTTGGAAAATGTCTGAGAAAAATGTGGTAATATTACATTAATGCACATATAAATTCATTTAAAAAGCAAAAAAAACAAAATTAAACTTAGAAATTTCTGAGAAAAATGTGGTAATATTAAATTAATGCACATATAAATTCATGAGAAAAAAAAATAATAATACAAAATTAAACTTGGAAATTTCTGAGAAAAATGTGGTAATATTACATTAATGCACGTATAAATTTAGGAAAAGAGAAGTCATAATAATACAAAATTAAACTTGGAAATTTATGAGAAAAATGTGGTAATGTTACATTAATGCACGTATAAATTTAGGAAATGAAAAGTCATAATAATACAAGATTAAACTTGCAGATTTATGAGAAAAATTTTGTAATATCACATTTATACACCGATAAACTTACAAGGAAAAAATTTTAGAGGATTACACACCCTTAAATTTATGAAAAAAAAGTGATAGTGTGAAAGGGGGCGAAAGAAGGAACGACACGCAGCAAATGGTCGAAGTTGGAATCGAACCTGCGGCTGCAGCGAGGGCTCTACCCTAAAAGGACCCTAAAAGTCTTTATATTATTATATGATTAAACTTGAAAATTTACAAGAACAAATGAGGTAATATTACAAGATTGAATTTGTAAATTTTCTCGAAGAAATTTGTAATATAACACAACTAAACAAGCAAATTTACGAGGAAAGAATCATAATATTACTAAATCAAACTGGTTAATTTACAAGAAAAAAAACATGATAATATTACACGATTTAACTCTTGAATTTATGGGAAAAAAAATTGTGATATTACCCAATTAAACTTTACAACAAAAAGTCTTCACATTATGTGATTACAATCAGAAATTTACCAGAAAAAAAGTTCTAATAATACCTGATTAAATTTGTAAATTTACAAGAAAAAAGATTGTGATATTAAAATTAAACTCATAAATTGACATGAAAAAAAATCATAATATTTAATTAATTTTTAACTTGCAGCTTTATGGGAAAAAGATAATATTCTGCTTTAATCCAAAACTTTATTCCTGTAAATGTATGAATTTAGTCACGTAATGTTACGACTTTTCTTCTTGCACATTTACGAGTCTCTTAATATTATGACTTTTTTTTCTTGTGATTTGATGAGTTTAACCTTATAATATTGCAACTTTTTTTCCTGAAATTATGACTTTAGTCTGGTAATTTTAAGACTTTATTCACTAAATCCAAGATTTTGTTTTCTTTAACACGGCCCTAATCTGCTGCGAAAGAAAGAGAAAGAAAAAGGAGAAGGTGGACGGAGGACGGAGGACAAAGACCAGAAGTGTGAGACAGAATGAGACAACAAATAAGAAAAAGACAAAATGTGACACAGACAGAAACAAAGTGAGACAGCAGAAGAGACAGAGACAGACGTGCAGCCAGCGGCAGCGGCTGAATACCAGGAAGGGCGTGTCCGCTCACTAATGATGACCCTTCATTAACACGCCCTGCAGCATTTCCCAGAGGGCATTGTGTTTACACTTCCTGCTGCTGATAAAGGGGGAGGAGTAAGACGCCATGCTCTAAAGACGGAAACGCAGCTTTTAAAAAATGCCCTTTTAGGGAAAATGACCCCCGATGGGTTCAGAGTCAGAGGATGTACATGTGTGAGTAACATGTGACACATGATGGCGAGGAAACTTTGTGTATATCAAGCGAGTTTTGTGGGACACAAACATATTTTTCGATAATATTGCAGGAAAGGCTTAAGCCAACACTTTGAAACTTGAGGATACTGATCTGGTTTATTTCAAAAACATGGATAAAAGGCAATGAGTAACTTAAGAGGAGATATGTTAAAAATTAGCACAAAAATGAAAAGTTAAGAAATTACCCGAAAAATGAACTAAAATAAAATAATTAAAAAAGAAATGAATAAAATAAAATAAAAATAAAATAAAATAATATTAAATAAAATATGATTCAATAAAATAAAATAAAATAAAATAAAATAATAATAATAATAGGCTAATAATAATACATAAACAGTATATATTTATATTTTTTTAATCCAATGTTTAAATGCTTGTGAAAGGTAACTGAACACAACACAAGAAAATTCATGTTCATCCAGGTTTCAAAAGGTTAAGCTATAAAAGCAATAAAAATGGTATTACCATAGCAACCCAAAAGTTTTCACTTGGAAACATTTTTTTCTTTCGCTCAGTGTTTTAGATACAAACGCTCAGCGCCTGCTGGCGGTTTGAAACTCAGTTTGCAGTTGAACTGTATCGATTCAAACGTTCACACGTCCCGTCGGATTAACCACAAACAACGAGAGCAGAAACACAACGAAGAACAAACCGCAGACGGCAAACGGAGGAAAAAGCACTGATCAAATGCACAACATCATTCACACACATTAATGTTCGACTTCTGAGAATCTTTCATCGTTTCATCCTCGCTCACACTGAACGCACTCACACAAACGCCAGAAAGAAACGTCTGTCAGTAAATATGTTAGAAATGGTTAACTTGTAATACCAAAACTCAAAAGAAATTTAACAAAATATGACATTCTCATTTTGGCATGTGAATTTGACCTACAGAATATTTGTCTTTTCTAAGACGTGAATTTTTGATTCTGAATTTCTGAACATTGAAAAATAAAGGTGAAATTGAGCATTTATAATCAGAAGAATTAAATTCAGAGACAAAAAAATCAGATACATAATTTCAATGCATTAATATGAATTGTTAGATATTTTTAAATTTCAAAATCAGATTACTTCCTTATAGTTAGTATAGGTTTGGTTTAACTTGCTTACATGTTCATTTTAAAACAGTTAAAATGTTTGCAGTTTGCAGTTTGAAGCTGACTAACAACGTCATCATCCGCCCAAAAATAGAGATCTTGTTTGGTTTTCTTTTCCTTGAGAGTCGTGAGGAATGCTGCCTGCATGTTTTTGGGACGGCGCTGCGTGACAACATACATGTGCACAGTGTGCACGCACTGTTTGTCCAAAACATGTAGAGAGGAAGGACACGAGTGACGCACAGTGAGAGCTGAGCATGTAGAGGACGAGGACGCTGCAGGACACATGTCTGGTCTTAAACAGACGTCTCACTGTGAGGTGTGTGTGTGTGTGTGTGTGTGTGTGTGTGTGTGTGTGTGTGTGTGTGTGTGGCGGCACTTCCTGGTGTGACTCGCAGGCGGACAGATTGTTAGAAGCTGCTCTGTGATTAAACCTGTTTTAATCTCAACACAAACACACACACACACACACATTGAAACACACACACTGACACAAAAACTCACACACACAAACACTCAGACACTCTGACCCACACACAGACTCACACATACACACAGATGCACACACACACACACACACA
>NW_024651003.1:0-340 GCF_008729295.1 Plectropomus leopardus
TTTTTCTGTTTTCTCTGGTCGTGTAGCACCAACTTCAAAAGTATTTGTGTCTTTCTACTGCAGAGACGACCTAGTTTTATGTAAGGACCCTCTTTATATCAGTGAAATACTTCCTTAATCATAGAAATGCTCTGCATGTTGCGGCAGCTCCTTCAAATAAGGTTCCTTTTTACTTCAATTCATCAGAAATTTTCTCAGTTTTTAGATTATTTGTTTACTGTGGAGATGAGCAAGACAAAGTTTTCGTCATAAATTCAACACAAAACGAGGTGAGTAAATGAGACACAACTGATCATTGTGGATGAAGTACTCCTTCCATGCAGCTTTAAGTTAATCAGAT
>NW_024651004.1:0-281 GCF_008729295.1 Plectropomus leopardus
AAGCAACATCACCCTAGAGGTTGTGCTGCTGTAGTGTATATAATCGCAACTGTGATCTTAGGCACTCCTGCCTATACGACCGAAACACAGTCTTGATGATCTACTTTTAAATAGTACTTCCTCTGGTGTGATATTGATCAGTTATGTAACTGCAGTATTCAGTAGATTTTCAAATACTCAAATTGCAAAAATAATAATAATAATAATTAAACCCCAAAAACACGTTGCATGAAATGTATGATGCCATCAGCAGCAACATGTACAAAATCGGATGGAATTTT
>NW_024651005.1:0-290 GCF_008729295.1 Plectropomus leopardus
AAGCAACATCACCCTAGAGGTTGTGCTGCTGTAGTGTATATAATCGCGACTGTGATCTTAGGCACTCCTGCCTATACGACCGAAACACAGTCTTGATGATCTACTTTTAAACAGTACTTCCTCTGGTGTGATATTGATCAGTTATGTAACTGCAGTATTCAGTATTGCTTTTGGATTTTCAAATACTCAAATTGCAAAAAAAAATAAAATAAAAATAAAACCCAAAAAACACTTTGCATGAATTGTATGATGCCATCAGCAGCAACATGTACAAAATCGGATGGAATTTT
>NW_024651006.1:0-485 GCF_008729295.1 Plectropomus leopardus
GATTATTATTAAGACATAAACTTATAAATAATCTCACAGGATAATGGCACAGTAAAGACATGAACACAAGCTTTTTTCACACTATCTGTTTAACAGGATTAATAGTGTGTCATTTTCAAAATATGCATCCATACTTTTAGATACCCGTACATGTGTTTACTACATGTATGACAAAACTGTAGAGCAAGATGCTTTACCCTGTGCACAGAAAAGTCAAAAGCCATAGCCTAAGTGTTTTTTCTATTAAGCCTTTAAACCCTGGTTAGACATCAGTTTCTTGTGCTGCATTCAGACACCTTTCACAAGCTACCTAACCCCCTGAAACCTGAGAAAATTAAAATTAAAAACTCCGCAAGAAATTGGAAAAAGGTGTCAAAAAAGGGTGGGAGAGAATAAGTACAAATTATGCTAAAATCTCCAGAAAAATATATATTTATAATAATTCCAATTGTAATTTTAAAATGGTGTTACATAAAAAGTTAGAT
>NW_024651007.1:0-211 GCF_008729295.1 Plectropomus leopardus
GAGGAGGAGGAGGATCTGAGGAGGAAACAGCAGCTTTCAGTGTTTGTTTGTTTGTTTATTTGTTTGTTTGTGGGTGCAAACATCACTATTTGGGTTACTTTTTCTCCACTCCAGCTCAGCCAGGAAACACAGACAGGGAACGCTCATGTAAACCTCTATTATCACTGACAGTGCACACTCAAATAATGAGTGATATTAACAGGAATTATTA
>NW_024651008.1:0-399 GCF_008729295.1 Plectropomus leopardus
AGCTCATATCTCACAGCCAATCAGAGCTCAGATCTCACAGCCAATCAGCTCATATCTCACAGCCAATCAGAGCTCAGATCTCACAGCCAATCAACTCATATCTCACAGCCAATCAACTCATATCTCACAGCCAATCAGAGCTCAGATCTCACAGCCAATCAGAGCTCATAGCTCACAGCCAATCAGAGCTCATAGCTCACAGCCAATAAGAGCTCATAGCTCACAGCCAATCACAGCTCAGATCTCACAGCCAATCAGAGCTCATAGCTCACAGCCAATAAGAGCTCATAGCTCACAGCCAATCACAGCTCAGATCTCACAGCCAATCAGAGCTCATAGCTCACAGCCAATAAGAGCTCATAGCTCACAGCCAATCACAGCTCAGATTACAGCTCAGAT
>NW_024651009.1:0-381 GCF_008729295.1 Plectropomus leopardus
ATGTAGGTCTCCATGGCCTCCCTCTCAGGTGCAGAGAGGGAGGCCATGGAGACCTACATAAATGACTCTTTGGCTAGCGGCATAATCCGCCCCTCCTCATCTCCTGCCGGAGCCGGATTTTTCTTCGTGGGGAAGAAAGATGGTTCTTTACGACCTTGCATTGACTATAGGGGGCTGAATGACATTACCGTGGAGAACCGTTACCCTCTCCCCCTCATCGCCTCTGCGTTTGAACTGTTACAAGGGGCCACCGTCTTCACTCAGCTGGCCCTTCGTAATGCCTACCACCTGGTCCGCATCAGAGAGGGGGATGAGTGGAAAACGGCCTTCAACAACCCTACTGGACATTATGAGTATCTAGTGATGCCGTTCGGTCTCACT
>NW_024651010.1:0-498 GCF_008729295.1 Plectropomus leopardus
TTTTTTTTAAACTTTCTTTCCATAGATATTTTCCCAAGGTTTTTTAAAAAATAACTTTCAAAATCTACTTATGTCTTGCAATTTGTGAAACATTTATGACAAAGTTGCTCACTGCCATGTTGCCAAATTGCCATTGCCAAAATTATGATAAATCTGTCACTTAATTTTAAATGTTATTATAATAACTAAACATATAGTTCTTCCTTAGCTCATTTCTTTTTTTCCCCTAGACATTTTTTGCTTGCTTTTGAAAAATAATTTTCAAAATCGACCAATGTCTTGCAATTTGTAAAACATTTATTACAAAGTTGCTCATAATGTTGCCATATTGCCTTGGCACAATTATAATAATTATGTCCTATGATTTCAAATATGTTATAAGAATAATTACAAACATAGTTCTTCCCTTGTATTTTAAAAATAATTTTCAAACTCTACCTTTGTCTTGCAATTACTGAAACATTTATTACAAATTAGGTCATTGACATGTTGCCAAAA
>NW_024651011.1:0-378 GCF_008729295.1 Plectropomus leopardus
TGATTTAGTACATAACGATCACGCGCAAAGATTAAGTTGGATATTTACAAGGGTCGACCAATATTGTGTTTTCAGTGCCGATATTTGTACCGATTGTTAGTACATAATGAGAGTAAGGGATATTTGGAACCGATACGCATTTACCATAACGATGAAAATAGTTTTGTCGAAATGTATAATTTGGAATATAACAAACTTTTTTTAAATGCCTTTAGCAAATGTTCAAATCAAAACCGAAACATCATATACAACAAGTTCCAAGCATCTTTAAAAAAGAAAAAAAAAAAGAAAAATAAGAAGAAACACAAAAACTGCTCCCTGAGGTTTTCCAAAGTAAAAGTTCCTCCCAAGCTGATTAATTAATTTCATCAGCAGTCA
>NW_024651012.1:0-458 GCF_008729295.1 Plectropomus leopardus
TCCGGCGGCGGAGAGAGGAGGGCGACGGGGCGACTGCTCCCCCAGCCGCGGCTCGAGCCCAGCCCCGCTTCGCACCCCAGCCCGACCGACCCAGCCCTTAGAGGCAATCCTTATCCCGAAGTTACGGATCTGATTTGCCGACTTCCCGTACCTCCCTTGATCTAACATGCCAGAGGCTGTTCACCTTGGAGACCTGCTGCGGAAATGGGTACGGCCTGGCGCGAGATTTACACCTTCTCCCCCGGATTTTCAAGGGCCAGCGAGAGCTCACCGGACGCCGCCGGAACCGCGACGCTTTCCAGGGCACGGGCCCCTCTCTCGGGGCGAACCCATTCCAGGGCGCCCTGCCCTTCACAAAGAAAAGAGAACTCCCCCCGGGGCTCCCGCCAGCTTCTCCGGGATCGTTTGCGTTACCGCACTGGACGCCTCGCGGCGCCTATCTCCGCCTCTCCAGATTC
>NW_024651013.1:0-2265 GCF_008729295.1 Plectropomus leopardus
CGGTGTGATGTATGTGTGGACACGCACATGCACACACATACACATAAACACACACATAAATCCCCAAACGTGACAGACGGGACGCGTGGAGTCCATCAAACCTCCTCAGTGCAGAAGAAATATAAGAAACAGCAAAAATGTGTGTTGCTATGAAAAGTTAGGAATGAGGTGAGGAAAAGGGACGCAAAAAGTTAAGCAGAGAGGCAAAGAGACACAATATTAACACAGAAAAGAAAAGAAACGTAAAGAAAAGAAAGGGGGAAAAATAAGTAGGGTTAACCCTTTAACACCTTGATGACATCAGTTTTCACTTTCTCATGAAATTACACCTCTGACATTTGGTTTGATATTTTTTTGGAAACATGGGAAATATGTCCTACAAATTGCAAAAAGAAAAAAAAACATACATATGATTTAAAAAAAAGTCCAGAAAATGATAATCATAAAAGAAATATATGTTAGAGAAAAAATCAGAATAAAATATAAGTATATATCTCTTTATTTTTTTGTGCTTGTTTTTAGGTAATTTTTTTCTTTTTTTTTTTTTTTACCAATTTCTTGCCAATTTTTGGGCCATTTCTTGTTAAGTTAAAATACTCACTGCCTTCCTCCTGTGTTTTTGAAAGAAATCCAGCCAGTTTGCTAAAGTTTCAAAGGGTTAAAGACAAAATGTAAAAAGAAAACATGGAAAAAATAAATGCGAGTAAGAGTCTAAGATTACAGTAGGCAGGTGACCAGTGAATCCAGTCCAGACCAGTTCACACCTCACGTCATCCAATCTGGACTGAGCTTCTTAATGAAAGGTTTATCTTATGGACTGCCTGTACCCACCTCTGCCAAAGCCCTGTGTGCCTGAGAGAGTAATCTGGCCAAATGTCCTTGAGGGACAGAAACAGTCTCTTGTCTCTCACTTTCATCCATCCAGCACTCACACTCACACACACACGCACGCACGCACGCACGCACACACACACACACACACACACGGACTGGGATTTATCTTTTATTGTTTAATAACACAGTGTTAGACTGAAGCTGTTTTACTTAAACTTGCAGATTTTTGTAGCTACTTTGCAGCCGCATAAACAAATTTATCACCTTCTTTAAATTTTTGTATTTTGATATTCAGCTTCTTTTGTCTGTCTGCTGTTCGGCTCTAAGCAGGTCACGTATATAAAGTTTTTAAAGTTCAAGCAGTTGCCTGTTGTCGCTGAAAGGCCAAAAGTCAGACAAAGGTGCGCTCACGACGGAGGAAAAAAA
This sequence comes from Plectropomus leopardus, assembly GCF_008729295.1. Taxonomy (NCBI): domain Eukaryota; kingdom Metazoa; phylum Chordata; class Actinopteri; order Perciformes; family Serranidae; genus Plectropomus; species Plectropomus leopardus. The sequence goes on from NW_024651013.1 coordinate 1,261, forward strand.
ACAAAAACAAAACAACATTTTTTTACAGACATGGCTGATATGCATTTAAAATCACAAAATCACAGACGTCTTCTGCAGTTATCAAAAATTACAGGAGGATTACAAATTACTAGTCCTGTGGGAATAAGGATTTGGTGGCAGAGGGAAACTTCTAGCTAAATGAAAAGTAATGAAAAAGTCCTCTCTGACTCTAAAACTTAAACACTTCAACATTTTTGGGAAAATACTCTTAATTGCTGATTGCAGAATGTTAAATGAGAAGTTGATATCATGTCAGTTACATATAAAAGCTGCAGCCTGAAAGAATATATATATATAAGAATATATATATTTACTGTCTTCAGGACTCAATGTTTAACTCTCAGTTCAACTACGTTCTGGTTGGTTAAAGGTGTATCCAAAGATCTTTTATATTTTATATATATTTTGAGTTTTTTTTGTTCTTTTTCTGTGACAAACAAACAAACTAGTTACACGTGAACTGAACAGTTCGTTAACTTTCAGCTTCTGAAAATCCACTTAGAAACAGGCTTCACATTACATCATGGAATTAGTAAAAATCATCAAAAGTTTTGGAAAAGTCCTGGAATTTTGTTGTTTGTGACAAAATTGTCTGTTATCGTCTGTGTTTAAACTTACACATAAAGTGACATAACCGCAAGTTTAAGCTGTCGACGTAATAAACCTCTATGTATATCAATGTATGATGACAAAAAAATACACTCTAATAATTATAGTGTAATCGAACTACATCTCATCACCTCCACTGACCCACAAATGAGTCAGAATACACAAATTCTGATTTGTAATCCACCATCTGCTCGTGTAAATGTTTATTTCTCTCTGAGAATATGGCTTCATTCACACGTCGCTAACACAAAAGATCTTTTCACCTTCCCAAGATGAGATGTTCAAACAGGATTTTCCACCTTTACTGGTGCAGTGTTCTTATTTCCCAGCTTTACATTGTGTGTGTGTGTGTGTGTGTGTGTGTGTGTGTGTGTG
>NW_024651014.1:0-246 GCF_008729295.1 Plectropomus leopardus
AATCTGTGTAACCTGCGGCCTCTGAGTCGGGCTCCCCGGACAGCTGATGCCGCGGAGCCGCCGGTTCCTGTCAGGATTGGCCTGGTAAACGCTAGATCGCTAGCGAATAAAACTTTTGTTCTTCAGGATTTCTTCACGTCCCGAGGATTGGACTTTCTCTGTGTGACTGAGACCTGGCTGAGTGTTGGTGAGTCCAGCGCTTTCACTGAACTTTTACCCCAGAACTGCTGCTATTTTAACTCCCCG
>NW_024651015.1:0-500 GCF_008729295.1 Plectropomus leopardus
GCAATTGCATGCTTGCATTTTTAAATATGACGTCTCTTGTGCTAATGGATGCACATTTGCACACTGCGGAGAACGACACTGACCTTCGCCTACAGTAATGAATCAAGGCGAAGCTAAGAGGTCTTATTGAATGTGTCGACAAAAAAGCCTGCCTGCAGGGCTCTCAGCGGGAAACAGAGTGAAGGAGGGTGGAGGGGAATGAGAAAGGATCCCATTGTTGCAAAGGAACTCAGAGTGCAGAGGCACCCTGACACAGGTATTCTGCTAAAGAAGGCCAGCATTGTACAGTGAAAGCATGCATACAGGCATAAAAAAAATGACAGGGGGGGGTGGGACAGGGGGGCACGTGGGGATTGAGACACCTGCTTGGATTCTGACCTTGATAAGGTCCTTAAATGACTGACATCCTGGCTGTTACATGTTTCTATGGATTGGTACATACAGACAAATCCGGGAAAGTACTGGAAGTACACAACTCACATGGTCATAACATAAGTATC
>NW_024651016.1:0-429 GCF_008729295.1 Plectropomus leopardus
TGAGTGCGTATGCTTAACTGTTTCGTGTTTTTATTCAAAGCTTTTTGACAAACAAACTCAGTTTTGTGCCTTTCATGCACTGTAGCATAAAACAAAAACAACATAAAAACATCCACATCAACTATCAGACAAACTGTCATTTTAATTTTAATTGTTTTACATCAGTATTGGCCAAGAAATTTCAAAATTGTGCATCCTGAATTTTTCTTGCTATGACTACTTACTTTAATTAATTGTAATTGTAATGGTCCATAATTAAATTAACAAATGAATGTACTTGAATACTGTGTGGCTCTATAAGTTTAAGCAATTTCAATGATCAGTGTCTATTTATCACTATTTTTTAAAAAACTTTCAAGGCCTTGACCCCCCTTGAATTTAAAAACTTTCAAGGATTTCAAGCACGTGTTGGAAGCCTGGTTGGAATAG
>NW_024651017.1:0-254 GCF_008729295.1 Plectropomus leopardus
ACCAGGGCAGCTACATCGTCATCCATGTCTGAAACAGTAAGATGAAATATGCTTATTTTTTCCCCCATAACACCTTGACCCTCTGAAACTTGGGCAAATTGACTTGATTTCTCTAAGAAAACATGATAAGAGGGCATGAGCAACTTAAGAAAAAATGCCCAAGAATTTTTTCTTCTAAAAGTACAAGAAGTTACCTTAAAATTAGCATACAAGAAAACATAACTGCCTACAAACACAAGTGCTTAATTAATATA
>NW_024651018.1:0-310 GCF_008729295.1 Plectropomus leopardus
TTATCTGTGACTGTTAACACTAAGGATAATTTTATTGTTATGAAAACTAAGCTGGACATTTTAAACAGTGTGTTTTCTGTATTGATCCCAGGCCTGTGGTGCTACCCTTTGACACAATATCTATTAATCTGTCATGAATAGATGAAGGTTGACTAAGCACTGAAATTATTAACCGTGATACTCTAATATACAAGTATAATATACATACTGTATATTTTAAGTTAAATACATTAACATAAAATCCAGCGCTGTATTGTGGTGGGCTACACTGGGATTCACAGTTTCATACAGTTTTAATGTGCTTGATCTT
>NW_024651019.1:0-210 GCF_008729295.1 Plectropomus leopardus
AAAAAAAAGATAAAAACATCATCGTATAGTATGTCATTCAAAAAAATCACAAAAATGTCATAGTTTAGTTAGTCATAAAAAATGATAAAAACATTATAATATAGTATGTGGTCGGGAAACTGATAAAAATGTCATAGTATAGTTTTGAAAAAAAAGAAAAATGTCATAAAAAATGTCAATAAAAATAGATTACATAAGTGTGTTCTAATG
>NW_024651020.1:0-934 GCF_008729295.1 Plectropomus leopardus
TAAGGGCTATGTCTGTCTCTTTCTTTCCTCTTTACACATGTAACAAAACTTGAGCACCTCTAGAGATTGTCACCGAAATATTTTTACAAAAGCAACATTTAAACAAATAGTTAGACCTACAGTCCCTAACCACCCCGTATTCTTTGTTTTATACTTTATTTATTTTAAGTTATTTCTCTGGTGAGGACGTTTTCCAGTATTCAGGACTTCAGCTTAACAGTTTAAACCAACTGTAACATCCAAGCCACTTATTACGCTCAAGGGAGATCTAATAATAGCCCTAATCTCCCTTAAACTCTAAATCTATAGTAACATATCCAAGATTGTGTCTTGGTATGTGTCTGGTAAGAACATTGAAGAGAGGCTTATTATAGATGCAGGGGAAAGGAGGTCAAACCAAAGGATTGTTCATTAAAGATTACTAGGTACAATTATCTTAATCCAACATAGATCAAGCAAGGATAAAGACACACCAGAGATAATATAGGAATAAATACTATCTAAAGGTGCTAATACAAATACACATATACAAAAAATGAAGCTCCAATGTTTTATGTATTTTATTATATATCTTTTTAAATCATATTTATTCATTAGAACTTTTTTTTTTTTTGTTTTGTTTGTTTTTTTAATATAATTTGAATCATTTTGTTTGTTTCTGGCTAGATAAGATGTATGGTTTGTAATTACCAAGTTATTGCATTCTATACATGGCACTATATTGTATTGACTGTACAATGTCGTTGGATTGGTAAACACGGGGACATTTATGGTGAGATTTTAATATCTGTAAATGCACTAGTTTTACCATAATTCAGTGCTGCTTTGTTTTACCCTCCTAAAAAAAAAAAATCAAATCAATCATAGAGGAAAATATCTTCAGATGGAGTGGGTGGCTCTTAAAAGAGCCGTTGTGTTGTTGCTGTGAGAGCAG
>NW_024651021.1:0-391 GCF_008729295.1 Plectropomus leopardus
TAATGCCCCGGCCGTTTTCCAGGCCCTCGTCAACGACGTCCTCAGAGACTACCTGAATAAGTTTGTGTTCGTGTATTTGGACGACATCCTGATTTTCTCTCGGGCCAGACAGGGACACATCCATCACGTCCAGTCGGTCCTGCAGCTTCTCCTCAAGAACTCTCTGTTCGTAAAGGCGGAGAAGTGTCACTTCCACGGATCCTCTGTTTCTTTCCTGGGGTACATCGTGGGTCACAACCGCATGGAAATGGACCCTGACAAGGTCTCGGCGGTGACCTCCTGGCCCGTTCCGGACACACGCAAACAGTTGCAACGTTTCCTGGGGTTTGCCAACTTTTACAGACGGTTTATTCGTGGATACAGCACGGTGGCAGCCCCCCCCACGGCTCTC
>NW_024651022.1:0-227 GCF_008729295.1 Plectropomus leopardus
CACAGACATCATAGATCTGATAGCCCAGAGAGATGCCAGGCAGTAGGTCTGTACTGTTATTAATCTCCTCTATTGCAAAAAGCATAGACTGGGCATACTGGAAACCTCTGAAATTCAAACTAGAAGCAGACAGGTACAAAAATGTTGAATTTTTCCTTGAAAAAGACACAGTAGTATAATGCATGCAAACATGTGATGGTACCAATACACATAATATGGAATATATA
>NW_024651023.1:0-212 GCF_008729295.1 Plectropomus leopardus
GTCATTGAAGTGGTAAGAAATACAGCTAAAAACAACAGAGAACTCTGCTGAAGTTTATGTTGTGTTTTCGTGGTTAAATTATGTTTCATGTTGACGATATAAACCAGAGTGTGGATTGAAAAAACAGCGCACGCTGCCTGTCGCAGCGCGTGCACCGCAGCCTGCGACACCTGCGCAGGTGAGTTGACTCAGCCGTTAGCCGTGATGCTAAT
>NW_024651024.1:0-2265 GCF_008729295.1 Plectropomus leopardus
CACACACACACACACACACACACACACACACACACACAATGTAAAGCTGGGAAATAAGAACACTGCACCAGTAAAGGTGGAAAATCCTGTTTGAACATCTCATCTTGGGAAGGTGAAAAGATCTTTTGTGTTAGCGACGTGTGAATGAAGCCATATTCTCAGAGAGAAATAAACATTTACACGAGCAGATGGTGGATTACAAATCAGAATTTGTGTATTCTGACTCATTTGTGGGTCAGTGGAGGTGATGAGATGTAGTTCGATTACACTATAATTATTAGAGTGTATTTTTTTGTCATCATACATTGATATACATAGAGGTTTATTACGTCGACAGCTTAAACTTGCGGTTATGTCACTTTATGTGTAAGTTTAAACACAGACGATAACAGACAATTTTGTCACAAACAACAAAATTCCAGGACTTTTCCAAAACTTTTGATGATTTTTACTAATTCCATGATGTAATGTGAAGCCTGTTTCTAAGTGGATTTTCAGAAGCTGAAAGTTAACGAACTGTTCAGTTCACGTGTAACTAGTTTGTTTGTTTGTCACAGAAAAAGAACAAAAAAAACTCAAAATATATATAAAATATAAAAGATCTTTGGATACACCTTTAACCAACCAGAACGTAGTTGAACTGAGAGTTAAACATTGAGTCCTGAAGACAGTAAATATATATATTCTTATATATATATATTCTTTCAGGCTGCAGCTTTTATATGTAACTGACATGATATCAACTTCTCATTTAACATTCTGCAATCAGCAATTAAGAGTATTTTCCCAAAAATGTTGAAGTGTTTAAGTTTTAGAGTCAGAGAGGACTTTTTCATTACTTTTCATTTAGCTAGAAGTTTCCCTCTGCCACCAAATCCTTATTCCCACAGGACTAGTAATTTGTAATCCTCCTGTAATTTTTGATAACTGCAGAAGACGTCTGTGATTTTGTGATTTTAAATGCATATCAGCCATGTCTGTAAAAAAATGTTGTTTTGTTTTTGTTTTTTTTCCTCCGTCGTGAGCGCACCTTTGTCTGACTTTTGGCCTTTCAGCGACAACAGGCAACTGCTTGAACTTTAAAAACTTTATATACGTGACCTGCTTAGAGCCGAACAGCAGACAGACAAAAGAAGCTGAATATCAAAATACAAAAATTTAAAGAAGGTGATAAATTTGTTTATGCGGCTGCAAAGTAGCTACAAAAATCTGCAAGTTTAAGTAAAACAGCTTCAGTCTAACACTGTGTTATTAAACAATAAAAGATAAATCCCAGTCCGTGTGTGTGTGTGTGTGTGTGTGCGTGCGTGCGTGCGTGCGTGTGTGTGTGAGTGTGAGTGCTGGATGGATGAAAGTGAGAGACAAGAGACTGTTTCTGTCCCTCAAGGACATTTGGCCAGATTACTCTCTCAGGCACACAGGGCTTTGGCAGAGGTGGGTACAGGCAGTCCATAAGATAAACCTTTCATTAAGAAGCTCAGTCCAGATTGGATGACGTGAGGTGTGAACTGGTCTGGACTGGATTCACTGGTCACCTGCCTACTGTAATCTTAGACTCTTACTCGCATTTATTTTTTCCATGTTTTCTTTTTACATTTTGTCTTTAACCCTTTGAAACTTTAGCAAACTGGCTGGATTTCTTTCAAAAACACAGGAGGAAGGCAGTGAGTATTTTAACTTAACAAGAAATGGCCCAAAAATTGGCAAGAAATTGGTAAAAAAAAAAAAAAAGAAAAAAATTACCTAAAAACAAGCACAAAAAAATAAAGAGATATATACTTATATTTTATTCTGATTTTTTCTCTAACATATATTTCTTTTATGATTATCATTTTCTGGACTTTTTTTTAAATCATATGTATGTTTTTTTTTCTTTTTGCAATTTGTAGGACATATTTCCCATGTTTCCAAAAAAATATCAAACCAAATGTCAGAGGTGTAATTTCATGAGAAAGTGAAAACTGATGTCATCAAGGTGTTAAAGGGTTAACCCTACTTATTTTTCCCCCTTTCTTTTCTTTACGTTTCTTTTCTTTTCTGTGTTAATATTGTGTCTCTTTGCCTCTCTGCTTAACTTTTTGCGTCCCTTTTCCTCACCTCATTCCTAACTTTTCATAGCAACACACATTTTTGCTGTTTCTTATATTTCTTCTGCACTGAGGAGGTTTGATGGACTCCACGCGTCCCGTCTGTCACGTTTGGGGATTTATGTGTGTGTTTATGTGTATGTGTGTGCATGTGCGTGTCCACACATACATCACACCG
>NW_024651025.1:0-326 GCF_008729295.1 Plectropomus leopardus
TAAGTCGTCATGTTTTTGACAATTTCTTTTGCTTTTTGTTTATCATTGTATGCAAATAAAACAAGAGACAGGATAATCCCTTTGTTAGTCCCACACTGGGGAAGTTTGCATTTTCACAGTAGCAAGGTGTGTGCAAGATAAGCAAGCAAAAAGAACAATATAAATAATAGTAATCAACGTGCAAGAGTAAAAAAAAAAGGATACAATTTAATTGAAAAAAACAAGGTGCAATAATAATAATAAAAAAGATTTAATAGTAAAAAAACAAGTTGCAATAGTAAAAAAAAAGATTTAATACTAAAGAAAGAACAAGATTTAATAGTAAA
>NW_024651026.1:0-255 GCF_008729295.1 Plectropomus leopardus
AGTTTATCAGTTATACTGCACCGTTACTGTCATGCATTATAAAAAAATGGGAAATATCCATAAAATATGCCACTGAGTCAGGATTCTTCAGTTTAGGAGAGGTGTCCCTTTAGGGAAAAGGTTGGGAACCACTGATCTAGTCTATTACAAACTATTTCATAATAAAAGGAGGACATTTCATGGTCTCATTTTTCCAGGGATGCACTGGCTTAAACTGCTGTAACCTCTCCTTTCCTCCCCAATCAAAATATTTCC
>NW_024651027.1:0-672 GCF_008729295.1 Plectropomus leopardus
AACGTCAATAATAGTAATGATGATGATAATAAGAAGAACAACAACAATAATAATAATAACGATGATGATATAATAACAATAATAATAATGCAGTGTGTGCGTCTGTAAAGTCTCGGCTGTTAAACTCTGATATTAACGAAACTGAACTCAGTGAACCTGCAGCTCTCACAGTGTTTCGGTATTCAGATTACTGTCGGCTGTAATCAGATTACTGCTGAGCAGCTAAAGACACAGACACTTTGTCTCATTGTTGTGACAAATGTTTGTGGACGCTCAGACCTGCGGTGTTGTTGGAAGGCGGGTCGCGTCTCTGGGCTGCGTTCAAGTGCAACTTTTGATACGTCAGGCGACACATCGACGACATGTCGGCGAGTCGCTGTGAAGCTTTGAAGAGGATGTGAAGCCAAACAGCTGATGACAAAACCGCCATGACAGGAAGTCAGCGTTGCGCACAGAAAGGGTTAATCAGCTGCTTCAGGTCCATGGTTGAATTTAGTTTTGTTAAAAGCTGCATAAAATCCAGATGAAGTGAAAATTTAAATAAAAGTGTGAGGAGAGGTGAAGAAGCTCGAGGCTGGTAGAGACGGAGCACGTCACCTTCAAACCAGAGACAAACACAACACACAAAAACAAACAACACACACAAAAACAAACACAACACACAAAAACAAA
>NW_024651028.1:0-371 GCF_008729295.1 Plectropomus leopardus
AAACCAAATCTACTGTCTTTATTTTTGTTTACTTTTTTCTACATCTATACTAAGCTCTCTGTTGCGTGGCAGTGCCAGATATGTCTGTAGCACTTCTGAACCTCGAGGAAAACATAATGGAAATATCTCCCGCAGCGTGTCTGTACGGCTGCAGCGTCCTGGGAAAGTAGATCTGAAACCTCATCAAAGCAGTCGCCCTGCTTTTCTCTGCCTTTTTTCTTTGTGGTCACAGTCAGTCATCGCGCGGTCAGACCCCACCTATCTGAAAAAAAAAACAAAAAACTCCCCCTTGGGGGGGAGTTTTGGTTTATCCACTTGGGGGGGAAAGATGCATAATATTCCTCAGTGCTATTTACTGCTATTTCAGCAAA
>NW_024651029.1:0-238 GCF_008729295.1 Plectropomus leopardus
ATATGAAAAACTGGATTTTTAAGAACACAAATTAAAGGTAAATGCATCTGTATTTACGTTCAGCATTATAAAGTTATTCAAGATATTTTCAATATTTAATTATTTGTGATGTCAATTTTCTGAAAGATTAGACTTAGTTATTTTCATTAGTGACAAATCTACGGATAAATGTAATTATTACAGATTAACCTTTTAAACTGAGGCTTGACTTTTTTCAAAAACACTGAAAGGCAGTGAG
>NW_024651030.1:0-248 GCF_008729295.1 Plectropomus leopardus
TTTATTTTTACAGTACAATTGCAGGAAAATTTTATATAAATAAAAAATAATTGTGAATATTCGGACCAATTTGTGCGATTTAACTCAGACGTTTTGTTGAAAATAGAAATTTTCAACAAAACCTAAAATTTTCTTAACATTTTTAATACTGTGAACCTTTGCAAATCACACCTAGAATACATTTTTGTATAATCCTGCCTGGCTCTTTCCTTTAAAAAGTTACATTGTACATTTTTACAAATATATAT
>NW_024651031.1:0-267 GCF_008729295.1 Plectropomus leopardus
AATCATTTGATTGTCTTTCTTCCCCTGTTGTACTTCATTTTAGCAATGTTGCTAATGTAATATTTTGCCCAAAACGATCTTAAAAAGTCCCAAAGTTGTAATAAAAAGGAACAAAGCTTTAGAGCACTGCCACCAAATCCACTGTTAACCAGTTATAGTCCGTAATGCATCAGCACAGCGTTACATGGTCACAGTAAAGAGTCCATCTAATGTCTCCTCGTGGAGGTAAAAGTCTTGTTGGATTATGACTCTGTATATCTGCTTTGA
>NW_024651032.1:0-454 GCF_008729295.1 Plectropomus leopardus
TCGGCTGGCCTTGGAACAACTTGGGGTCCCTCCGGAGGAGCTGGAAAGCGTTGCTGTGGAGAGGGACGTCTGGAGTGCTCTGCTCCGCCTGTTACCCCCGCGACCTGACCACAGATAAGCGGACGACAATGGATGGATTTTTCCATCACATCACCTGGAACTAAAACAATCAACAAATTACCCATTCTCCTAAATTATGTCAGCTGTCAGTATGTTCACCACTTTCCTTCTAATTTCATCCACCAAAGACTTAGTTCGATTGTATTCATTTATTATACGTTCTCCACCAGGCTTCTTGCTAAGAATGGATTCCACCAACTTAAAAGACAAAAGCATTTCAAAACACTGTAAGGAATATAATCACTGCAATTCTGAATGACTTTTTTTCCTCATTAAAAAAAAAAATTATTAAAAAAAACAAGGCAGATTAAAGAACAGATTTCAAAGTCTTAAA
>NW_024651033.1:0-328 GCF_008729295.1 Plectropomus leopardus
ATCAAAATGTGTGCATATTGCAACATTTATGATGCTCTTTTTTTTTTACCAAAGAAATGTCTGCCGCATCTTTAAACAAATCCAATTTAGGGTCTCTACTTAGGCAGGGCATACACCATATGATTTGAGCACTTTCTTTTCTTTTTTCTTAGAGATGCCGTTGTTTAATTCCAACTCCAACTGTAGGACTAAATCCCATGCAATGTAAAACTAAAGCTCACAGGTTGTGCTTCGTCTAGCCACAACCTGAGTGCTCACACTTCATTTGTAAAATATAAGTTTGTTTGCTAGCAGAGATAGGGTTCACAACAATGTAGAGACAGGCTTC
>NW_024651034.1:0-327 GCF_008729295.1 Plectropomus leopardus
AGATCAGACCTAAAAAACATATCAGTCCTAATATCAGTCCTGAGAACCCATAGCAATTCTGCAGACCCGGATCAGTTCTGTAGACTCCCATCAATCCTGCAGAAGCCCACCAGTCCTGCAGACCCCCATTGATCCCACAGATCTTAATCAATTCTTTAGACTCTGATCAGTCCTGTAGACCCACATCAGTCCTCCAGACTCAGATCAGCCCAGCAAATCCCGATCAGTCCCGCAGACCCCGATCGGATCAGTCCGTCAGCAGTTAACGCATCCGGCTGCGGAGGATGACGGGAGGAAGGTGACTGGAGTTAATGAAGCCTCACACAC
>NW_024651035.1:0-1983 GCF_008729295.1 Plectropomus leopardus
TGACAGATGTTAACACTGAAGCAGTTCATCCGTTCACCTTCAGCCCTCCTCAGTCCTCAGGTGAGAACATGATGAGCTGTTTAAAATTACTTCAAACTGATTTAAACAGTTACACAAAATATTTGTTAAGATCTGAGGTTTTAATATTTCATCATTCTTGTTTTCATTTGCTTTATGATGAAAATTTTTCTAAATAATGTTTGTTGCATTTTTTATGTATTCGTTAAGGTGATGATGAAACACCACCACCAACAACAACTGCAACATCACCAATAACAACTGCAACATCACCAATAACAACTGAATCACCATCAACAACAGGAAAACATTGGACATCAGTGAAAATGAGCACATCGGAAGTTACTAACCAAACTGCATCTGATAACGACAAAAATGGAACAAGACAAGGTGACTGAACAGAACTACATTTACAGTTAGAGACAGTTGGAGACAAACACACAAAAGTCATTTTATTCATTCAGATATTAGAGTTAAAGAGACAGCACAAGAGCACACTAACAAATCATCAAAAGACCTCTGAATATACTGAACACTCGTATCTCCTCTTTCCAGGCTGGTGGAGGATCATTTATGTGTCTGTGGGTTTAGCAGCACTCATTATAAGTGCCGTCACAGTCAGCATGTGGACAAGAACTGGAGGTGAGAACATGCACACATGAAACTTTTATGAACAAGAAGTTTTGATCAAACTAAATTTTTATTGTTGAATCTAAAGTCGACTCTTTTTTGCTTCTTGTGTTTTCAGAGAAAAAAACACAGATGGATGAAAACATGGTGAGTTGAAAATCTAAATAATCCTGTCAATGTGCTCAGGTTCACTCACCTATGAACTGTGTTTAGTTTGAACTGTGCTAAAGGCTCTTCTGGCCAAACTCAGCCCTTAACTGATTTAAAGTGAGGAGTGGTCAGCGGATTAAACTGTGACGACTCAGGTGACATCAATCAGCTGACGACCGTCCACTTTCAACCACCTGACTGCTGAGGCTGGTCAGGAGAGCCTTAAAGACAGTGGGAGGGGCATCATCAAAAATCAGGTAAATGTTTGTCTTTGGACACTATAAGCACATCAGGGAGGGAATCTTTAAATGTAATATTATTTTGGATTTCCTCATGCTAAATGTGAAGCAGTTAAAGTCAAAAAATCAGAGAAGTTGGGTCTTCATTTGAAAAAAAAAAACGGATTTCGACTCATTTTGGTTCCTTTGAGCAAGGCGCTAAAACCCATCTGTTCCTCTGCAGCTGTTCTGTGTTTCAACATTGCTGTGCTTCATTTTCACAGGAGCATAATGAGGAAGATGAAGTTGAAGATGAAGGTGTAGATGAAGGTACAGTGGACTATGAAAATGTTGCAGATCGTTCTTCCTCTGTCTGACTCCACTGATCATCAACATCAACTCAGCACAGAGTCCACCGCTGTTAGACACCATCTCATCATATTTTACTTCAGGCAGTAAAAGTAAATTCATAAGATGGTTTTAAGATTTCTGATGACTGAATGTGATTTCTGTGCCGAGCTGTTGAGCAAGACTGACAAAGATCCTCAAGTCTAAATCTGATCTCAGTTCAGAACTTTGTCTTCTTAACTGTATCTAGCAGAACGCATAACTTATTATACTAATTTATTTCTTATTTAACGTCTTTAAATAATTGTCTCATGCCCATTGAGCTTCTGTTCATACTGTATTTATCTGATCTATAGTCTATACACTGTATACTTTACTCCATATAGATGTTATACTTTTACCTGCACTGCTTGTTACTAAACATCTTCACCCGGTTTATATCTCAGTATATCCATATATACCCTCGCTGCTCATTCTGTATGTTTTATTACACTAAATGTAAATTACACAGAATTTCTGAACTGCCTTTTGCACTTCTGTTCAGATGCTAAACTGCATGACGTTGTCTCAGGACTTGTACTGTGCAGAAACAATAAAGCTGAATCTAACCTCAAATCAA
>NW_024651036.1:0-317 GCF_008729295.1 Plectropomus leopardus
AAAACTTAGTAAAGTAAAAATTAGTTTTAAAAAAGTGTAATTTTTTTCACATATAATTATTATATTTTCAGCACACATACACAAACATGAATTCATTCATTCTAAATTCTAAAGTTGTAAATAATTTAAATAATAGCATATTAGTGCTTATTGTCTATTATTGTCTATTAGATCCGCCTGCTACAGCAGTATATTGGGGTCACTAACTAATAAACTCAGAGAAAGACTCTTTTTTTTTGCAAATTTGCAACAACAAAAGTAAACCTTTTCCCCTCTTTTTCTCTTTTGTGGTACATTTCTTACCAAAATGTTAATTG
>NW_024651037.1:0-410 GCF_008729295.1 Plectropomus leopardus
CCAATTTTGAATTGATGCCCACTCCAGCCAACTTACTGGTTAGGAGGGAGCCTGGAGAAGCTTACAACCCAGACTGTCTTGCCCCTACAGTAAAACATGGGGGTGGGTCAGTCATGATCTGGGGTTGTTTCAGTCTGAGTGGAACAGGGCAAATGCAATTGTGTGAAGGCCGAATGAACCAGGTCATGTACAGGACTACCCTTGAAAACAGTCTTCTTCCATCAGCTGGAAAACTCTTTCCTGCCTCGAATGACTGGATTTTCCAACAAGACAATGCCCCTTGCCACACGGCAAGGTCAGTTAAAGCCTGGATGGAGAACCACAACATTCGCACCATGCCTTGGCCTGCTCAATCACCAGATTTTAATCCAATTGAAAACCTGTGGAAAATCATCAAACTCAAAATGGAG
>NW_024651038.1:0-340 GCF_008729295.1 Plectropomus leopardus
ATCTCCGAGGATCATGTTTGTCAGTTTGGCTCCACCCTCACACGTCTCTTTTAAGTCCTGGCAGCGGCTGCGAGTGTTTGATATCTGTTTGTTTACTGGAGCTCGCTGAGATAAACAACAAACAAACAACCTCAAGTTCACCGTGAAGTGTTGAAGAGCTCTCAGCCGAGACTGTTAAACCTCTGAAACCTGGAGCGAAAACTTTTCTTGTGCTGCTTTCAGACGCACAAGTATTTAAAGCGTTGAACCGGAACAGATGTGATTTATTTAAAAAAAACATGAGGAAAAAAGACCATGATAATCTTGGTAAGAAATGTCCAGCAAATTGGAAGAAATGGAT
>NW_024651039.1:0-444 GCF_008729295.1 Plectropomus leopardus
TGAAAGCAGCTGCTGGAGAAAACGACACTGTGAGAGCAGTGAGAGCCAGCCACAAATCGTTTTAAAGCTCCGTAAAGCTGCAGAGTCTCTGTAGGCTCATCACTATGAGTGAACCCTCACAGATTGTCACATTGTCACTTGTTATCATAAAAATATCAATTATAGCCGCATTAAGACCCAAGATGACAAACTGAGTTGTGTATATCTGATATTTTACGGCCCTGGAAAAACCTTAAAGAATGGCGAAAAGAACAGTAATGAATCAGATGTCCCAGTTTTGAATGCTGCAGGTGAAGCTCTGCTGAGCATTTGTTTTTGTCAGATCAGCCCGTCGTTTTGTGAGGGTTGATTTTATTTGACATGGGCCCCTAAAAGTATTTCTCAGTTGGAATATTAATGTGGATTGCTTTATAACTGTAAGATGTTTATATATGTACATACATA
>NW_024651040.1:0-284 GCF_008729295.1 Plectropomus leopardus
AAAATTAAAAAACACTCCAAATTCAGGATTATGGAAAAAGTAAAAACCACCCCAAACTCCAAAACTAATAAAACAAGAAGAAAAATAAACTTATTTTAAAAAAAAAAAATAAAAAAAAAATAGAAAAAACACCCCAAACTTAAATTAAAAAATTAAAAAAAATACCTAAACAAGAGGGGGACAAACATCCCCAAAACTCTAAATTATTAAAAAGGAAAAAAAAAAAAGAAAAGAAAAAATAGATGTAAGTAACTAAAGTTGTCAGATAAATGTAGTGAATTAAA
>NW_024651041.1:0-580 GCF_008729295.1 Plectropomus leopardus
TTACAGAGACTTTAATCTCTCTATATATTAACTTTAAAAAGAGTGTTTTCAAAATCGCTCCAACTCAAGTGGTTGACGGAGTTCACACAACTATAACAACAATCATAACCATAGATCCTAAAATCTAATCTGGAGCACCGAATGTTTCGATAATGTACGAAGCTGCAGACTTTTTTACTGTGTGAACAAATGCAAAAGAAAGATATTTAACAGTCGAAGGAGTTCATCTGTGGAATTAGTTTAAACTAAACCGAACTTAATCACTGTAATTTCATTAAGGTTGGGGGCCACCCAGCTCGCTCTCAGGGGCCAGATTTCGCCCGTGGGCCGTAAGTTGAGCATCACTGACTTGAGTCTATCAGCGGAGACGTTTCTGGATTTTAACGGATTTTAACACATTGAAATAAATCAGCCTGAGACGCGTTACTGACGCAGACGTTCTGTCATTGTTCTACGACACATTAACTCCAACAGTTCAGTGATGACTCCTGAGCGCAGATGTGCTTCATGACTGATATTAAAGGTTCTCTCATTAGTGCTCACAGCAGCCAAAATTCAATTCAAAATTTTCACAGTTACT
>NW_024651042.1:0-450 GCF_008729295.1 Plectropomus leopardus
TCACACTGAGGGCTAAAGATCCGGATGAAAACCAAAACGCCCGCATAGCTTATATTCTTGAAGATACTAATATCGGTGGATCTCCAGTTTCTGAATATGTTTCTATAAATGGAGAAAACGGAGTTTTACACGCAGTGCGATCATTTGATTATGAGCAAATCAAACAGCTAGTGTTCGTCATCAAAGCGCAGGATAGAGGCTCCCCTCCACTCAGTAGTAATGTGACTGTGAAATTAATGATCCAGGACCAGAATGACAACCCTCCCCAGGTTCTGTACCCAGTCCAAACTGGTGGCTCTGTGGTGGCTGAGATGGTGCCTCGTTCAGCAGATGTGGGCTATCTGGTGACTAAAGTGGTGGCTGTTGATGTGGACTCTGGACAGAATGCCTGGCTCTCCTATAAACTGCAGAAAGCCACAGACAGGGCGCTGTTTGAAGTGGGCTTACAGA
>NW_024651043.1:0-407 GCF_008729295.1 Plectropomus leopardus
TTTTTTTTTTTTTTCAATTTTGGGGCAAAGTCTTATTATGTTGCTTGTTACCTTCTCCACGTGTTTTTGAAAGAAATCAAGCCAATTTGCTTAGGTCTCAAAGCGTTAACCCCTTAGAACCTGGGTTGATATCTGTTTTGTTGTGGTGCTTTCAGATGCATTTCACAAGCATTTACATGTTTATGGGGCCTGGGGAAAATGGTTTTATTTCTTTTGCAAACATGGAAAGCAACGTGGCAAAAAATGTCTTTGAAAATTGCAAAAAAAAAAAAAAGTTGTTAAAGGTAACAAGAAAAATATTTGAAAAATAGCTGAGTTGGCTGTGTGTGAGTGGGAGATTATTAGATATAATCAAAATATTGTGAACATTTTCCAGAAAACTAATGTATAATTATTGTGAGTATATT
>NW_024651044.1:0-276 GCF_008729295.1 Plectropomus leopardus
TTTTAAATCAATCTTTCAGAACTCTTAAAAATTAATTAAAAATCTTTTAAAAAAAAAAGTAATAATAATATGCTGATTGCCTCTTGTGTTAACATTACCTAAAGAGTCATGTTTTATGTTACAATAAATTTTTGAAATATTTTTAAAAAATCCCTTTGACCTTCAGTAATTGATTTCAGTGCAGTTTTTATCATCAACTACTCATCTATCTCATCTACTCCTGTAAAACTGGTCTTAAATTAAAATACACTTTAATACACACAAATACACTTTAAA
>NW_024651045.1:0-403 GCF_008729295.1 Plectropomus leopardus
GACCTGAAAATAACCACAAAAAAAGAAGAAAATGACCCCAAAAAATCCTTAAAAAAAGGAAAAATATATGCAACATTTTCCTGTAACATAATTTTACAATAATCATACATTTTATGAACACTTTTCAAGGTACAAGGTAGATTTTAAACATAATTTAAAAAAAGAAATTAAAATTTGTCCCTAAATCCTGCTACATCTTTTCCCTTGATTTTTTTAAAATTTCCTCTTAAAAAAAAAACAACATTTCAGGTCATTTTCTTGTCACGTTTGTATTAATTTCTTTGTAATATGCAGGACATTGCTTGCCCAAATGCTCATTGCCTTTTTCCTCATGTTTTTAAAAGAAATTAAACCAATTTGCTCAGGCTTCAGGGGTTTAATAACTTGTACGAGACGTCTCAAC
>NW_024651046.1:0-1001 GCF_008729295.1 Plectropomus leopardus
CAGGGGACTCCGCCGCGCGTCATTGTGGCTCGCCTCCACTATTACCAGGACTGTGCAGATATCCTGCGCCTTGCTCGGGAAAAGCAACGAATTAAGATGAACGGGATGACTATTTCAGTTTTTCCGGACTACACTGCAAAAACAGCAAAAGCCCGTGCTGCATTCAATGACGTCAGGCGACAGCTGCGTGGGATCGACGGGATCCGGTTCGGAATCCTTCACCCAGCCCGCCTCAGGATCACGTACAAAAATGTGGAAAAAACTTTCTCCACGCCAGAGGAGGCCCAGATTTACATCTCCCGGATCACCGCGGGTGGCCATCCAGAAGCGTAATGACTCTGGTTGAGCAGAGACTACAACTTGATGAGACAGTAAGACTCTAACAGATGGACGTGTAATGATACATCCAGGTCAGTCTCTTAACCGAGTGTTTGTAAGTTTTTTTTTTTTCTACTCACCTAAAACGCTATGCCACCCTGCTTAGTCCTTGGTTCCAAAAATGTTTAACAAATGTTGTAAATTAATGTGTATGAATTCTGTTCATTCATATTGTACCATAGCTGGGTAATAATCGTGGTGGTATAATGCGGGGATTAAAGGCCCCATGTTATAATGGCTGTTGGCTGTAGAAGTGGCATAGATAAGGGAAATGCCTTTAGTTTTGGCATTTGGCGTTAGTTAAGTTGTGCCCTCTCTTCCATGATTGTTGTTCTGCTGTGTTTAGCGGGCAGTTTAGTGGTTACCCTGTGCACCTCTGTGCTGTTTTTGGTTTGTGATAGGAGTGTTGGTGCGATCTACCACTTTTTGGGAGATCAGCATAGGTTTGGATACCCGGGTTTGTTTGTTTTTTTTTGTTTTGTTTGTTTTACTCCTTTCAATGGCAGGGACTCTATTTATACTCAGGTTACTTAACATTGGACTATGTCTAATACATTCTCTTCCATTGGCTCAACACGCTTTATAAGCTGGAACATTAAAGGAATACATCATCCCATAAAGCG
>NW_024651047.1:0-425 GCF_008729295.1 Plectropomus leopardus
CAGTAAGATAAATGTCATGCTGCAGCTCTCTCTCACAAAGATATCTGACAGACAAGTTTTGCAGGCAAGTTTATTGACATTTTTTATATTTTAACTACTTTTTTTAAATGGTTGACAGAGCTTACTCATTTTATTGACACTTTCAGATGACCTTCATTGATACTATCACTTTTTCTGTTGATCAGGATTGCTTTTAATCAAGTTTGGCTATGTGCTGCTATGATGTCCTATGTGCCTGTCTATTGTATTTTTAAATTGTTTGTACCGCCAACTGCAGATCAAATTTCTTGATAGATTCTACTAAAAAAAAGGTATGTGTAGGATAGCGTTTGGGTGCAGACCTGGGGAATGGAGAGGTATGGCTGGTTAAAAAGGTGGAAGCATCCTTGTCATTTTGCAACAAAATGAAAAACATATATATATAT
>NW_024651048.1:0-337 GCF_008729295.1 Plectropomus leopardus
TACTCTGCATTGTAATAATGTTAAATTAATGGAATAAAATCTATTCAAATTCAAAAAGACCTTCTTGGTCATCTCAGTATCAAACTTGATATTGAACTACACCTGATAGTACCGTACATGTGTTTCAAATGATATTAATCTTTCTTTGTTTTAACTGTTAGATTACATTTTATAGTGCAGCTTTTATCCGAGGCAGTGCTAAACTTATTTTTTTTATAAAGAATTGAACTTTCCCAATTTACTCATTAAGTGGTTGAATTACGTGACTCTTGTGTTCATTGGACCAGTTGTCTTCATCACAGTGTCTTCACCAACTCTTTGTGTCTTTAGCTGATAA
>NW_024651049.1:0-383 GCF_008729295.1 Plectropomus leopardus
GAGGTGTCTGTGAGAGGTGTCTGTGAGAGGTGTGTGAGAGGTGTCTGTGAGAGGTGTGAAAGGTGTGAGGGAGGTGTCTGTGAGAGGTGTCTGTGAGAGGTGTGTGAGAGGTGTCTGTGAGATGTGTGAAAGGTGTGAGGGAGGTGTCTGAGAGGTGTCTGTGAGAGGTGTCTGTGAGAGGTGTGTGAGAGGTGTCTGTGAGAGGTGTGTGAGAGGTGTCTGTGAGAGGTGTGAAAGGTGTGAAAGGTGTGAGGGAGGTGTCTGTGAGAGGTGTCTGTGAGGTGTGTGAGAGGTGTTTAAGGTGTCTGTGAGGTGTGTGAGAGGTGTCTGTGAGAGGTCTGTGAGAGGTGTCTGTGAGGTGTGTGAGAGGTGTTTAAGGTGTC
>NW_024651050.1:0-229 GCF_008729295.1 Plectropomus leopardus
AACCTGGATCTTTTCAGCTGCTGCTCCCTCTGTCTGGAACTTTCTACCATCCCATATTTGAAACCCCATCCTCCTAGTACTGTTAAATTTACTTTTTTTTCCTTCTTCTATTAATTTTACACATTAAGCATATTTGACGTTTGGGTAAATTATTATTAGTATTATTATTATTGCATTTTTAAAAAATCTCTGTGTGGAAAAGGTACAAGAGCACCAAATCTACGTCTTA
>NW_024651051.1:0-431 GCF_008729295.1 Plectropomus leopardus
TCACACTGAGGGCTAAAGATCCGGATGAAAACCAAAACGCCCGCATATCTTATATTCTGGAAAATGCCATTATAGGTGGCTCTCCAGTTTCTGAATATATTTCTATCAATGCAGAAAGCGGAGTTGTACATGCATTGCGCTCATTTGATTACGAGCAAATCAAACAGCTGGTGTTCGTCGTTAAAGCGCAGGATGGAGGCTCCCCTCCACTGAGCAGAAACGTGACTGTGAAAATACTGATCCAGGACCAGAACGACAACCCTCCTCAGGTTCTGTACCCAGTCCAGACTGGTGGCTCTGTGGTGGCTGAGATGGTGCCTCGTTCAGCAGATGTGGGCTATCTGGTGACTAAAGTGGTGGCTGTTGATGTGGACTCTGGACAGAATGCCTGGCTCTCCTATAAACTGCAGAAAGCCACAGACAGGGCGCTG
>NW_024651052.1:0-481 GCF_008729295.1 Plectropomus leopardus
GAGACCTGATTTTTATATTTCTTCTTCTTCATGTACAGTGTTTTATACATTAAATGAGACAGTCTTCAGTTAAATCAAAACTCTTCATGATATTTATTTTGTGCTTTACTGTCAAGTTCTGTTTGATCAAATGAACAAATAATGCCACATTAACATTTACAGATTGCCTCTCTGGGGATCCAAAAAGTTTTATTATCTTAATTACATACTTTTTTTTTTTAATTGACAGAGATCATCGCTGGAGTTTCAGTTACTGCAGAGGAACATCAAAAGGTAACTTCTTTTACCATAAATCAGTGCTTTTCATAGCTATTATATTGTTGGGGTTTTTTTTTTAGGTACATTTATGGAGAAGGCAGATGAACTTACTGTGAAAATTTAAATTTGAGTAAAAAAAAAAATAAAAAAAGATAAAAGTTCTTTATTGTCATTGTTGTAAAACAACAAAAGAGCACAGCATCTCCCAGATATGTAAAACAAT
>NW_024651053.1:0-359 GCF_008729295.1 Plectropomus leopardus
GAGTCTGAGGTCCTGGACTTCACAGGGAGAGAATCTGGGGTCCTGGAATTCGCAGGTAGATGGTCTGAGGTCCTGGACTCTGCAGAAAGAAAGTCTAAGGTCCCAGGCTCTACAAGAAGAGAGTCTGAGGTTCTGGACTATGTAGGAAGAGAATCCGTATTCCTGGACTCTGAAGAAAGGTATTCTAAGGTCCTAGACTCTGCAGGAAGAGAGTCTGAGGTCCCTGACTCTGAAAAAGAGAGTCTGAAGTCCTGGACTCCACAGGAGGAGAGTCTGTGGTCCTGGATTTTAAAGAAAGAGATTCTGAGATCCTGAACTCTGCAGGAATAGAATCTGTGGTCCTTGACTCTGCAGGAAGA
>NW_024651054.1:0-274 GCF_008729295.1 Plectropomus leopardus
GTTAATTGTCAATCCAGAAGTTAAAAGCCACCCTCATTTATACAGCACTTACGTTTTGGTTTCTATGTATTGTATAACACCTTCATAAAATGTGATTCTAGCTTCTTAAGAGGGCTGTATATAACACTGACGAAGAAGAAGGTTGTCGAATGGCGACTCTTTAGTGGTATGTTCCGTCATACTGTAGTTACATACAGCACTTCTACATATAAATATTTTTTGGATCCTTTACTCCTCTTTGCCAGTAAACTGATATTGACTGACATTTCATAAA
>NW_024651055.1:0-248 GCF_008729295.1 Plectropomus leopardus
CAGGGGCAGGTAATCCAAACGAGAACTTTCTGTGATGACACACATGAGGACACAAAGGCAGAATGTCTTTATGAGCTAAGCACCTCTGAGTGTTCCACAAGCCCCGCCCCCATGTTCCTGACGTATGTACTGACCTAAACGGCATGACGCATTCCATAAGCCACGCCCCTAACAGTTTTTGTTGTTGTTGTTGTTGTTGTTGTTTTTTTTTTTTACCTCAATAACAACACAGTAATTATAATACAAAA
>NW_024651056.1:0-221 GCF_008729295.1 Plectropomus leopardus
ACATTGTTTTCTTTGCAGTGGTTATTTTTGTAGCAGAAAGTAGCTAATGCTGATGATGACATTACATGTGGGTGCAAATAGATTGAGCTGCTTCTTCAAAGTTTGGTCAGTATAACAGTACACACAACGACTGTGTGTTGAGTGCCTCTCCTTAAGCAAGGCTGGCCTTGAGGATTTTTGGCCACACAGTTACACTGTACTCTAATGTATATTGATAAAAA
>NW_024651057.1:0-1111 GCF_008729295.1 Plectropomus leopardus
TGTTTGTACAGGGTGTTAAGCTTATATATAAATATATATTTAATATTACTACAACAACAGTGACTACACAATGTTTTGGGGTACTTATACAAAATTGTAAATCAAGTGCTGTGCCTCAGTGATTGTGAATGTACATTGTACTTTTCCAAGAGAAACGAGAAAAGATATAGGAAGCAAGCTATTCCTCAACACAGGAGCACAAGAATTTAACGCTTGGCAATAATGAACTAGTATTGTAAATTACAAAGGTGTGATCAGAATAGTTGTCTATTTTTGTATGCATGCCGTCTACCTAATTGTTTGTAAAACAGTTTTGTATTTCGAAGTGCGTTCGGTCCGGCGAATACTGGTGTCTACTCCTTCCTCCAACCGCATTGTGTTTTTAAGACTTATTTTACAATTTGCCCCTGGAAATTGCAGAAGTTGATTTTTTTTAAGTGTTAAGAGGAATAACTGTATTTATTAAGTGTTTAATGTACAAGCATGCTTTGTATAACTAAAACACATTACCATGCCATTGGAAATTGACTGACATTGCACAAGTGTGCCACATTGTAGCTACATTACTTTTTTATTGAATAAAGTATGGCATGGGCACACATAAGTAGACCCATTGTCATGTTTTGTTTTTTTTCTCAATCAAATGTATGTGAGTATTTTTAGACACTACTCCTATCAGAGAGAGCAACAAAGGCTGACTCAGAGGATTGTCCTAATATATGATACACATGCCCTCATTGTGATGAAGCCTCAGGCATTTTTACTCTGTAGGGTATGATAAATGATATGATCCGCAAAGAATAACGCGGAGGAGGATCTGCCCAGGCAACAGTGTAAGAAAAGACGAGCAACAGGGATAAATCTTTCTGCTTTTACTGGTTTAAATCATCCAGCCTCCACCCCCGTTAACTAGGACTTTCTAATGCACCGAGAAACATGCCACCCCCCAAAATCTCAACTTTCAGCACCTTTTCCATTTGTTTTTGACACATATTCCACTACTATCACACTATCCACATCCTGCCACCTCAATCAAATCCCCCAAATTTCACTCCCACAATATAAGTCTCCGCTCACTCTTGCTATGGCTCAATGAGTCAGTTTTCATTTT
>NW_024651058.1:0-529 GCF_008729295.1 Plectropomus leopardus
TGTTTGTAGATGTTTGTAGGTGTTTGTAGATGTTTGTTTGGAGGTGTTTGTAGATGTTTGGAGGTGTTTGTTTGTAGATGTTTGTTTGGAGGCGTTTGTAGATGTTTGGAGGTGTTTGTAGATGTTTGTAGGTGTTTGTAGATGTTTGTTTGGAGGTGTTTGTAGATGTTTGGAGGTGTTTGTCGATGTTTGTTTGTAGGTGTTTGTCGATATTTGTCGATGTTTGTTTGTAGGTGTTTGTAGATGTTTGTAGATGTTTGTAGGTGTTTGTAGACGTTTGTAGATGTTTGTAGATGTTTGTTTGTAGGTGTTTGTAGATGTTTGTTTGTAGATATTTGTAGGTGTTTGTAGATGTTTGTAGATGTTTGTAGATGTTTGTTTGTAGATGTTTGTAGGTGTTTGTAGATGTTTGTTTGTAGATGTTTGTAGATGTTTGTTTGTAGATGTTTGTTTGTAGGTGTTTGTAGGTGTTTGTAGATGTTTGTTTGTAGATGTTTGTAGGTGTTTGTAGGTGTTTGTAGATGTTTGT
>NW_024651059.1:0-211 GCF_008729295.1 Plectropomus leopardus
ACATGAGCGTGGCCTTCCCCTGCTCCAGCTCCTCACTGGAGGGGGGGCAGCACCGTCAGGGAGGGACGGACGTCACCTAGGAGACAGCAATCAGCTTAGAGGACAGGGACCACACGGCTGTCAGTCAACCAGCAGACACTTGGACACATTTACTGTGTGAGAGCTGATTTAGTCCTTTAAGGAGTTTCTGTCAGATGGTTTTTCTGCTCCA
>NW_024651060.1:0-224 GCF_008729295.1 Plectropomus leopardus
TTCTGTGATGACACACATGACGACACAAAGGCAGAATGTCTTTATGAGCTAAGCACCTCTGAGTGTTCCACAAGCCCCGCCCCCATGTTCCTGACGTATGTACTGACCTAAACGGCATGACGCGTTCCATAAGCCACGCCCCTAACAGTTTTTGTTGTTGTTGTTTTGTTTTGTTGGTTTTTTTTTTTACCTCAATAACAACACAGTAATTATAATACAAAATA
>NW_024651061.1:0-278 GCF_008729295.1 Plectropomus leopardus
GCCACGCCCCTAACAGTTTTTGTTGTTGTTGTTTTGTTTTGTTGTTTTTTTTTTTTTTACCTCAATAACAACACAGTAATTATAATACAAAATAATTATGCCTGCAGTACATGGAGCATTGGAGAAAAGATACAGTGCAATAAACTACTACAAACAAACCCCAAAATATCGTAAAATAGTTAAGTAAGAGAAAAAAGGCACCACTGAAAAATTGCTTTCATTATGATTTTAAACTATTTTCAAACTGTTTGAAATATTCTGCTGACAGAATCATAGAA
>NW_024651062.1:0-220 GCF_008729295.1 Plectropomus leopardus
CGCCCCTAACAGTTTTTGTTGTTGTTGTTGTTGTTGTTGTTTTTTTTTTTTACCTCAATAACAACACAGTAATTATAATACAAAATAGTTATGCCTGCAGTACATGGAGCATTGGAGAAAAGATACAGTGCAATAAACTACTACAAACAAGCCCCAACATATCGTAAAATAGATAAGTAAGAGAAAAAAGGCACCACTGAAAAATTGCTTTCATTATGAT
>NW_024651063.1:0-365 GCF_008729295.1 Plectropomus leopardus
AAGCCACGCCCCTAACAGTTTTTGTTGTTGTTGTTTTGTTTTGTTGGGTTTTTTTTTACCTCAATAACAACACAGTAATTATAATACAAAATAATTATGCCTGCAGTACATGGAGCATTGGAGAAAAGATACAGTGCAGTAAACTACTACAAACAAGCCCCAAAATATCGTAAAATAGTTAAGTAAGAGAAAAAAGGCACCACTGAAAAATTGCTTTCATTATGATTTTAAACTATTTTCAAACTGTTTGAAATATTCTGCTGACAGAATCATAGAATATTTTAATTTCAACATAAAACAAGCATTTATTAAGAGGATACTGAGGATATCTGCCTTTGTGAATGACATTTGCCCAAAAAGGAAAA
>NW_024651064.1:0-418 GCF_008729295.1 Plectropomus leopardus
CTGATCTGTGTGATAGGTATCCCAATAGAAGGGTGACCAAAAAGAAGGACAGTTACAAAGAAATAGTTCCAAAGGTACCATCCAAAACTTTTTACAATGGTAACGCAAAAAAATGCACACTGAAGTGAACTGAATCGACATGCTGGGGGAAACGCACTGTAAGAGTGCCCCTGTCTGGAACAGGGTAAATGAAGTGTATTAGTGCACCTGTCTGGATCAGGGTAAATGAAGTGAACTAGTGTACCTGTCTGGATCAGGGTAAATGAAGTGAACTAGTGTACCTGTCTGGATCAGGGTAAATGAAGTGAACTAGTGTACCTGTCTGGATCAGGGTAAATGAAGTGTATTAGTGCACCTGTCTGGATCAGGGTAAATGAAGTGAACTAGTGTACCTGTCTGGATCAGGGTAAATGAAGTG
>NW_024651065.1:0-304 GCF_008729295.1 Plectropomus leopardus
TATACTGCACCTTACTCCTGACATTGCACAAAAGTCTTACACTGCTCTGTTAAATCCAACCATTGCTTTTATATTTTTCTTTTATGTTGTATTTTAGCTTTTTAATTTTTTATTTTGAGTGTTTTATTGTGATTTTATGTGTAAAGCACTCTGTAACAGTGGTTTTAACATGTGCTATAAAGATAAACTTTATTTTCATTATTATCATTGGAGGAAATTGATTTGTTATACATATTTTCATTTAATTTCCTTGTAATTTTTGTTTCACTACTTTTTAGCACATTTTTGGGCCACATCTTGTTAA
>NW_024651066.1:0-216 GCF_008729295.1 Plectropomus leopardus
AAAACAACCACAAAGAGACAAACACAGCCACAAAGAGACACAAAATGACTACAATGACAAACAGAAAAAAAACAAAAGCATGAAGAGACACAAAATGAACACAAGGAGAGACAAAATACAAAGAAACACAAAATGACTAGGATATACAAAACAACCACAAAGAGACACGAAATGACTACAAAGAGTCACAAAATTAATAGGATAAATTAAGCAACC
>NW_024651067.1:0-334 GCF_008729295.1 Plectropomus leopardus
TCAACAACACAGCAAAAATCATAATTAGCAACATGAATGTCCCACAAACTGAAAAAGAAAGGTAAAAGTGGACAAGGAAATGATCTTAAATGGATGTGGGTGGGTTATATATATCACTTTTTTGTTGCTTATTTTAAGTAATTTTTCAAAAACTTGTTTGTAATGGTTTATATTAATATTCAAGGTATCTATCTTGAGGTTATTTTCAGGAATTTTGGTTGCTTTTTCTTTTTCTTAACTAAGGGTATTTTTCTTGTAACTGTGGTGCCGACTGGCAAGTTTGGGGCCCATTTTTGATAAGTTGCTCCAATGTTTATAAAAAAAGCAAGCTAAG
>NW_024651068.1:0-5085 GCF_008729295.1 Plectropomus leopardus
AAATGTGTGTGTTTAGATGTCAGGGAGGTAGCTGTGACTCCCTGGATGACAGTCATTATAGTTTCCAGGAATATTTGTTTGGGGAATTGTTTTTTAAATATGACTTTGTTGACAATGGATGATAAAATGTCAAGCACTGGCTGAAATGTATACTTTAATATTGAAAATTGTACAAAATATGACACTAGATTCTGCACGCACTGTTAAATATCATATACAAGCTTTCAGTTATCACAAAAACACTCTTTTAACTTATTCATTTTCAGCACATTATGGCACTCAGAGCATTAACTCACAAAAAGAGCACATGCACATCTTACAGAGTCAAGAATAACATAAACGTAACCAAAACACTGCAATACAAATGTATGATTTATCATGTAAACCCTAAGAAAAATCCATTAACGAAATAAAAGCATCAGTCATTTTTGCATTTATTTTCAGTTTTCATATTAGAGTTTGCAGAGCAGACAGGACAAAGTGTGAAAAATAAAGGTGTGTTTTTAAGTTCTAGCAGTATATTTCCTTCAGCTATCCAGTGTCCACGTGGGCACAGACAAACAGACTGAAACTCAGAACATTATGTGCACAAAGCCTGAGCTTCAGCCGGCTAATGCTCCAAGAATCCCACATGGCATGACAAGCATCCAGCTCTCCAAATATTTTCCTCCGTGCAGGCTGGTCTGGTTTTGTTTCTGATGTTTCTGCATGTCATGTGTTTCCAGAGGCAGTCATGTGTCCTCACAGCATCGTGCACAACACTTTGAATGCACCATCATGCACCAACAGCCCTCCTGGCTACATTATTCGTCACTTGCCTGCTTTTTTTGGTGAAAAGCCTAACCAGTCGATCTTTTATGACTTGAATACTCAAACCGTAGATTACCGGATTAAAAATGGGTGGAAATATCAAAAAATACAGTGATAAAAACAGCCTGATTTGGTAAGGAAGGTGCTTAATGTTGAATCGACTTTGTGCTATTTCTAGAAAGCACCCGATGGAGTAGTTAGTTATTGCGAGCAGGTGGGGGGTGCAGGTCCGGAGGGCCTTGAGCTTGGATTTGCTAAATGACAGCACACATATCCTCAGGATGTGTACATATGTATAAAAGATGATGAAAATCTGTGGAAGTAAGTACAGCGCCACAGATACTAGGCCAACAATGTTAGCAACAGATGTGTCTGAACAGGCAAGTTTCACCAGTGCGTAATTCATACAGTACACCTTTTCCATGGTTCTCTCACAAAACTGCAGCCGAAGAGTGAAAATCAAAACGATGAGAAATGCCAGCATGGGGTACAACCATGTAAAAACAATGACTTTAACAAGCTTCTGTGACATGATGGTGCGATAAAGCAGCGGATAACAAATGGCCACATACCTGTCATAACTCATAGCTGCTAGAATTGTGAATTCAGTCATGGCATATGTGTGCACGGCATAGATCTGTGTCTGACAGAAAGGAAGAGATATCTCATACGAGTGTGACAGCAAGTTGCTCAGTAATGCAGGCAGTAAGGCAGTGCTCCCATACAGACCATTCACAGCCAGGTTACACAGCAGAAAAAACATTGGCTCATGCAGAGTTTTTTCACAATAGACCACTCCGATCAACACTACATTTTCAGCAACTATGGTTACGTATGTGATCAGGAAAATGCAGAAGTACACCAACTTCAGGTCCTCCATTCCATGGTAGTCGGACAGATGAATAAATGTCACCTCAGAGAAATTTTTCATGGCAACACAAATCTTTCACAAAGCATCTGAGTCATGCAGAACATACAGCACATTACTGCACAATCTGAGGTGAGGTGTGTGTCACCTGTGTGTTTTTTGACTACACTGATCAGCTTTTATACTGTCCTGTTATTATCGGCCAGCGTTATTGATCATCATCGCTCTCATTACGAGGAGCTTTCTAATTTCTTCCACGGGGGAAAACTGATCGCTAATGAGCTTGTTTATCTGTACATGTCTATGTTGTTCATATCTAGTGCATGTCTGCAAACTTTGTGATTGTCATCTCATCTTGTTTGATTTTTGTTAATTATATTGAAGCCTATATTTAGAAAAACAAGTCAAGGGCTGAGTAATATCTGTCCACAGGCCTTGGACATGACTGAGCTAAGCTATAGCACACCAAACCAAAATGCTACAACATGAGATGAACTAAACTAAAATATGATGTGGTGTATTATGCTCCGTTTCTTAAGGTTCCTATTTTGGTTGGGTAAGGAGGTCTCGAGGTCAAAGGTTTAGGGATGGTTCGGCCTGGAAGCCAAGTGTACAGAATACTGGCACCAGGCTTAAAGTAACATGGAATGAGGCTCCTTTCAAATAAGGAGATATTTGTGGGGTCTTGTGATTGATCACAGCAGGTGAGAAGTTGCTTTACTGACAAATGTATTGATGCCTGTACCTATATAAGAGACTTGTATGAGCTGTGAGAGAGAGATTCGCATTGGTCCTGAATCCTCTCCCAGGCAGACCATGGTGCCTGGTGGATGCTGAACTTTGTTGTAATACATTGATTATTATGCAACCAAGTCGGTGTCCGCGGAGGTTTCTTCATCTTCCACACATCATTGCTACTTAAGAAACAACTACAATGACATTATGTCAGGGACCAACCTCGCAGCCTTCAAGAGTCACAGGTATTTATTTATTTATTTTCAAAATAAGGGGTTTTATATGACCAAAAATACTTTGACTTGGTACTCATGACACAATTGACTTGGAATTAAGTTAAAACGACTTGACTTGTTTAATTTAAGATTTAAAAATAAATATATAAATAAATCAGACAGCCTATTGAAAAGTTACATGTTGCCTGCAAACATGGCAACCCCCTGCAGCGAGTTGCAGACCAGCAGAGGCCAACGCAGGAGCCAGCTAGCATGGCGGGAACAAGCAGGAATGATAAAACCTGGATTCGGGGATTTTGTTGTTAATGGCGGCTTTTGTTTTTGTGTCAGCGACTACCTGGTCACATTGACTTACACATCTTTGCAATATAAGGAGAGCTGTTAGTTTGTTGCCAGCGCACAGAGGATAAATCCTCACGTTCAGCTGTCTGCTAATGCTAACATCCAACTGTTGACCAAAACGCCGTGGATGTATTATAGGGAAGCGTTCTGGATACAGCATGGATGTGTTAATATAGGGAAGTCTGGATACAGACCGATTTATAATAGATCCATGATACAGATGGCAAAATCTTGTGCAGCGTAAACATCAAAACTTCCGGCCCAAGAACGACCCGATGCTTCAAAGTAAAAGCACGGTGAGTTCCGCTTTTATTTATTTATATATAACGATACTAAAATAGAACTGTATCTAACTTCATTTTAACATTATTTTATGAAACTGTATGATACCATTAGTTCATTTAACTTCATTATATGACAGTTGCTACTTTATTGTAACTAAAGTTTTTTCATAACTTCATTACCCAGCTGTATTGTCAGCTTACTGAATAATCAAAAAGGACTAATGACTCCTAAAACCCGGAAATGATTTAGCATTTCGCACCTCTGGCTCCATAACTCAGCGAGGAGAACATTAACCATAAAGTATGCACTATTTAGTTAAAGATTTAACATTAAATAACCCTCCTGCACTAAAGGTTTTGCAGGAGGATTGCTTACATTTAAATCAGCTTGTGGCTGCAGGTGCCATCATTGCAATGAGCTGAACTGAAACCAAAAACTGAAACCAAGCAGCCTTTGCTTTGTTTGGATTTGGCATTAAGTTGTACATTGTCACTACATAAAGGCCTATATACATAAGTACTGACAGGTACTTAGCCAAATTATTTTCTGTTTCTGTTCCTCTTCCTGTTGTGTTATATAATTTCACAAGTTGGTATGGCAGTTAGATTTTGTCTTAATCAGTTTCATTTGTGTTTCTGAGATGCTAAAGATCTGCTGTGTTCTTGTGGTTAGGATAAATTTTGCAGAAAAATCTGCAAAAGTGCATCTGCAGCTTTTTCCATAGTTTGTTCTAAAAGCAGGCAGCGCAGATCCATCCACAGCGACAGCAGGGTCATCTGATTTAGAGAAAAACAGGCTGTGTTCAAAGTTGAACCCACCCACACACAGTAGTGTTATTTTAAGTTTGGGCGCTGGCATGATGCCACTGACGCACTGTAGTGTGCAGCAGGACACTCAGTGCAGAGAGGAATACCCTGAGCACAGAGATTACATCTGTCTCCTCCACAGAAGAATAACCCTTCAGTTTTTCTTTAGTACAGCACAGAAAATATCCTAAACAAGCTGAAACCCTCATTACAGTGTTTCATTTCATCATCATCTTCACTGTCACTTTACCCATACCACATGCTCAGATTTAAATTTTTAATTAAAAAAAGTAACCATTACAACAGAAAATATCACAATGGTAACTTTTATTCATTGTATTGTATTTTTTTGTATTTTGAATATTTATTCTAGGCTGTTGCCGTAGGTTTTGGATTTGCACAGTTTATTGTTCATTATTTTATAATATGTGTAGGAGCCAAATATGCGTTAAGTGTCATATGGTTTCTGTGTGCTATTCACTGTTGTGAACACGGGGTGTCGCTGTAGTAGTACCAGCCTATGCGCACCTACAAAGGTAGGAGGAATCCTGTTGACGTCAGGTGTTGATCCCGGAAGGGCAAACGGTTTTTGACCGCTGTGGCGCTGACTGAGAGATTGCGGTGAAGCTGTGTGTTTGGTCTTCCATAGAGTTAGAGATGGTTATTGTTCATGATCAGTGCAACGGAAAGCAATAAAAGTATTGTCATGCTGCAACAAGAACTGCCTGTGGATTCTTGAAGAAGCAACACAGTCACGGTATCTCAAAAGCAAAGCGTGTCGACTAGGTCACGCTGGGGTAAGACACCTCAGTGGCTAGTAATAGGCTAGCTCCTTCAACACCCAAAAACTGCATTAAAGTAGCCTCATATAACGTAAATGGTGTGCTCAACCCAACTAAAAGGAGTAAGATAATAAGTAAGATGAAAAAAGAAGGGTTCGGGGTGATATTACTACAGGAGACCCACCTAACAGAAAAGGAACATGCAAAGTTGAAGAGGAATG
>NW_024651069.1:0-394 GCF_008729295.1 Plectropomus leopardus
GACACTACAGTGCATAAAAGAGAAGTTATTAAATTTTATTATTAATATAAATTCTTTAAAATGATGTTGTTGTTTTTGTTTTATATATCAAAGTGTTGTAGTATGATCAGCAGGAGCAAGTTGATGGTTGGACAGAGTTTAATTATTCTACAGTATGTAAAAGTGAAGTTATATGAATTTATTATTAATAAAAAATCCTACAGTACATAAGAGTGGAGTTATTACATTTTATTACAAATAAAAATTCCATAAAATTATGATTTAAGAAAAAAAAATCAAACCAAGAGTTGTAGTATGATCAGCAGCATCCAGTTGATGGCTGCAGTAAATTTGGTGACACTACAGTACATAAAAGAGAAGTTATAAAATTTTATTATTAATAAAAATTCTTAAA
>NW_024651070.1:0-301 GCF_008729295.1 Plectropomus leopardus
TACAGTATGTAAAAGTGAAGTTATATGAATGTATTATTAATAAAAAAAATCATACAGTACATAAGAGTGGAGTTATTACATTTTATTACAAATAAAAATTCCATAAAATTATGATTTAAAAAAAAATATCAAACCAAGAGTTGTAGTATGATCAGCAGCATCCAGTTGATGGCTGCAGTAAATTTGGTGACACTACAGTGCATAAAAGTGGAGTTATTGAATTTTATTATTAATAAAAATTCATAAAATTATGATTTTTTTAAAAAATATCAAACCAAGTGTTGTAGTATGATCAGCAGCA
>NW_024651071.1:0-302 GCF_008729295.1 Plectropomus leopardus
AAAAGATTTCACAGGGGAGTGATGTGTTACAGTGAGGTTTCAGAGCCCCTTCAGCCTACAAAAAACTGCTGACACTGAAGTGTTGTTTAGCATTAAAAAACCTGCCCTCAACCAGATCCTCATTTGGACTTTATTTCGTCTATGTTAAAACATATTATAGAATGAAAAAAAATAAGGATATGTTTTTTTGTATATACACAAACATCTGAAAAGGAGTGTGAGGAAGTAAAGACTTATTAAATCCCACCCCTTCTCCATCAGTTAATGAAAAATAAAACGCGTCACTTCCATTTTATACAAAA
>NW_024651072.1:0-299 GCF_008729295.1 Plectropomus leopardus
ATTATCATCAACTAACACTTTGAGGCAGATACGGACAATTTTTTACTGTGTAGCCAACTGGCAATATTGTCAATGCAAATGTCTTTAACCCGTTGAAACTTGAGACACCTTTCACAAGTTATTTAACCCTTGAAACCTGTGCAAATTAGTTGATTTCTTTCATTAAGGAAAAAGGCGATGGGCAACTTGACAGTAAATGTCAAGAAATGAGAAAAAGGTAACAGGAAAATCACCTAAAAAGTTAGTTTTAAAAGAAAGGAAAATGGAAAAAAATTACATAAAAATGTCCATAATACCAA
>NW_024651073.1:0-324 GCF_008729295.1 Plectropomus leopardus
GGACTTTATTTCGTCTATGTTAAAACATATTATAGAATGAAAAAAAATAAGGATATGTTTTTTTGTATATACACAAACATCTGAAAAGGAGTGTGAGGAAGTAAAGACTTATTAAATCCCACCCCTTCTCCATCAGTTAATGAAAAATAAAACGCGTCACTTCCATTTTATACAAAACAGAAATTCCTATACAATATTCTATGTGCAACATATTTACATCGTTATTTAGAAAAGGAAAAAAAAAAGTGCAGAAGATAGAAAAAAAAATAAAATGTCAACCCCCTGTTTTGCCCATTTATCTACAAAAAAATCATATCTTTATAT
>NW_024651074.1:0-247 GCF_008729295.1 Plectropomus leopardus
GGCCGGGATCCCACCTCAGCCGGCGCGCGCCGGCCCTCACTTTCATTTCGCCACGGGGTTTGTTCCACCCTCTGACTCGCGCGTGCGTTAGACTCCTTGGTCCGTGTTTCAAGACGGGTCCGGTGGGTTGCCGACATCGCCGCCGACCCCTGACGCCCCTTGTACGTGGGCCGCACCCCGCCCTGGCGACGCGACGCGGTTGGGGCGCACTGAGGACAGTCCGCCCCGGTCGACAGTCGCGCCGGGG
>NW_024651075.1:0-221 GCF_008729295.1 Plectropomus leopardus
CTTGTGCAGCATTCATACCCCTTTCACAAGCATTTAAACCTTTGAAACCTGTGCCACCTTTGTAATCTGCGCCAACTCTTTTGGTGTCTTTGGCAAAGAGTTACTTGGCAAAAGACACCCAGAAAATTGCCACAAATAAGGAAAGGGTGAAAAGAAATTTACCTGCTTCCCAATTTATGTTTTTTTTTTTTTTTTTGGTTGTCTTTTGTTTTTTTTTTTAA
>NW_024651076.1:0-235 GCF_008729295.1 Plectropomus leopardus
CTGCGTCGCCCTTTAGTGGCTAAAGAACCAAATGACCACAAACAGCCGCAGTTTGGCCCCCGGGGACTGACTCTTCTTTCAAATTATCACTAACCTTCACTATCAAAATCAATCGTTTGAGCTGCCCAGCTCTGGCTGAGTTGACACAGAATGACCTTCAAACATCTACAGTTTCCCCATAATTAAATATAATTTCCTTACTGACATTATTTATACTCTGTCCTCACCTGTGAAG
>NW_024651077.1:0-433 GCF_008729295.1 Plectropomus leopardus
AAATGCTTTTGGTAGCTAGTTAAATTTCCCATTTATGTAAACTATATTTGGTACAGTTTCATTTTATTTGGGCTTATAGTTATGCATAATTAAGGCCTTTACAACTAATGCACAGTTGGGTCACTGGCTATTTGTGGCAAATAAACACAAGCAATCAAATCTGTGTGAGTGACGTAAAGCAGAAACTTGTTTTGTGCTCTGTCAGAACAAAATTTCGTGACTGGCACTTTATAGGTTGAATACCAAGGAAATTAGATCTATTCATAAAGAGATGTAGCCATTGTGTACTCCTATTTTGGAGCACACGTTCCTTTATCACGGCTAAATCCTGCTGCAAATGCCAGTAGGAGGTTTTGAAAACATACATTTAAAAAATATAACCGCATTGCATACAACTGATAAACTTAAATTGTGACAGACATGCGCAGCAAAG
>NW_024651078.1:0-294 GCF_008729295.1 Plectropomus leopardus
AGGAGAGATGGGAAGGGAACCCAAAATATGTAGCAACACACCACAAACGGCTGCATATTGGGCCGCCTTCATTCAGACCGGCACTGACTGCATGCGACCCAAAAGCAGCAAAGACACATTTCAAGCATCTCTTGTAATAAGAACAACTCTGCTCTGTTGCTTATGTTTGTTCTTTTGTTTTTTTTAAATAAACTAATGTTCCTGGCAAATGTGTCTTTTTTCTCAACTGATATTGTGACAGATGTAGTCTTCAGTAACTGTATAACAATAATAATAATAAAAAATAATGTTAAT
>NW_024651079.1:0-2148 GCF_008729295.1 Plectropomus leopardus
TTTTTTTTTTTCTGTATGCGTGACTTAAGCAGCTAACTAAAGTTAAGTCCAATAGGTAGTCAACAACACATTGCACTGCAACCAGACCAGGCCTCTAATTGAGATGGGCCTTTATTTGTCACAATGTGTCACCGCACCAGACTAGTAAAAGGGACTGGGTCTTCAGTTGGGATTAGGCTTTCATTTGAAATTTTACGGTAGCTGTAGAGACCCGAAACTGTCATTTGTATCAGGCTGTGAACATATTTATTTCTGCGGTAAAGTTGGGCATTTTACCATGGGGGTCAGTGGGGATTGACTCACTCTTGGAGCCAGCCTCAAGTGGCCATTTGAGGAACTGCAGTTTTTGGCACCTTATTGGTTTTTCATCCTTGAAGGTTGCTGCTTGTTCTCAGCTATCATGATGGGAGGCTGCAGCTTTTCAGTCCAACAAAAGGCAGCAGCTGATTTCACACCAATAAAGATATGCTGTCCACACATAAGATGTAAAGTAAGGTTCATCTTGTGAGCAAGGACACCCTGGTTAAGTTTGTGAGTCTAATTTGGGAGCAGTCAGTGAATATTTTGAATGTACAGAAGTGTAAAAACATCTCCAGTCAACATTTTGTGAAAATCAAACCGGCATCATCTTTCGATATTACCCGAGTTATCACATTTGATGATTATGTGAGTCTCAGCTCTGCAGGCCGAGGAGAAATTACTGAGGCTGCTGTGACGCCGCCCCCAGCAGCAGGTCGTCCTCCTTCACAGTCGAGCTTTGCTCAGAGTTCACACAGTTAGCAATATTAAAGTGGGCCAGCAGGATGGCTTCTTTCGCAGCCCTGTTATCTGTCACTATTAACTCCTGCAGGAGCGTAGCTTCCCCCACCTCCTCACTGCTGCTGGACTTCTTGCTCACCTCACCCTCTCTGGATACATAAGACCCCAAGAGAGAGCAGGACGAGTCCAGACCACCAGGGTAGGGAGAGGGGTCTCTGTTGTTGGGACTGGGGTCCTCGTAGCCAATTGTACGAGGCCACCTCTCACAGGGCTGTCCACTGCTGCTTGTATGAAAAGAAAAAGACAGAGAGAGAGGATGCAGCACATTTTCACTTGAGCATTCATTACCCTGCAGAGGAGTGAAAAAAAAGCAAAATCACCTGAGTGTCTACAATTATATTTTTAATGATAATGTAGTCAATGAAATGTGAGAACTGGTATTGCTCGTAGTTATGACCCCACAGAGAGTTATCAGCTATACCTGCAGCTCCCCTCAGCTTTATGGAGCTTTTTCATGAGTTTTTGTTCATTGTTAAGCTGTCACTGCTCTCATAGAGTTATTCTTGGCTTCAGCAGGCAGAGTGATAAACCATCAGACTGAGAGACAGACATAGATAATCCTGAAGCCACGCTCCAAGCCAACAAAACAAAAAACACAAAAGACAAGTAATAAACATCCCCATTGTAATAATGGTCTTTTGACTATATATAATATAGAAATAGCAAAAAAATCATAGGGAAAGCAATCAGTTGGGAGTAGAACAAGCAGCAACCACCAGGGCTGAAAACTGAAGCTAATGTGTAAGTGCCAAAAACTGCAGTTCCTCAAATGGCCACTTGAGGCTGGTGATTGATTGAGTCAAATAAACGTGTTTATAGCCTTGTCTATATAACTAATTTCCTCGTTCTGTACGGGAAGTGAATTTGTACATAATTCAACTGTTTACATTTAACTGAAGCTTAAAGTTTTACATTATAAAGGAATTGGCTGCTTTAAAGACACTTTAAGACGCAGAGATGGTGCTATAGGTTCACAATAAAGTTTCCCCTTTATACCCCCCATGCATGTTTGCACTGAACCACACCACGGGCAGCATCATTCTGCTCCAGTGTGTGAAACACTGCATCATGGGATTCTGCAATCAAAAAAAGCATAACAATAATAATGTTAAACACACAAGCATCCGCCTCTAGCGTGATGTATAATATGTGCGTCAGCAGTGTTTTCTAAACAATAACGAAGGCATAACTTGTCAAACACAATCATTTACTGTCTCTGTTATATGACAGCTGATCTTGTCTTATACTCAGAGGGTACGGAGCTCAGAGGGTACAGAGGTTTGCGGACATCTGTGGCCTCTGCTCTTCCTGTTTTTTTAGCCACTATGC
>NW_024651080.1:0-209 GCF_008729295.1 Plectropomus leopardus
ACCACCAGCACTCTAGTCCACCACCAGGACTCCCAGTCCACCACCAGGACTCCCAGTCCACCACCAGCACTCTAGTCCACCACCAGGACTCCCAGTCCACCACCAGGACTCCCAGTCCACCACCAGCACTCTAGTCCACCACCAGAACTCCCAGTCCACCACCAGCACTCCAGTCCACCACCAGGACTCCCAGTCCACCACCAGCACTC
>NW_024651081.1:0-396 GCF_008729295.1 Plectropomus leopardus
CCCCCCCCCCCAAAACTGTGACTGGACACCAATTGTATCTGTATATTTGCAATCTCTCTTGCAATCATTTTTATCATCATCATTTATATCATCATTCATAAATGGAATTAAGAGTAACTGACATGAAAGCATTGTAAGACAGCCAAAATTTGAATTTGAATTTGGTCTTTAATGGGAAAAAATAAAGAAAAACACCCGCCAAATCCTTGAATAGCTAAATAGCTATTTTTTGGCACTGTTGCCTGACCAGGTGGCTAAGTCAGATGTGTTCCCAGTGCCGTAGTTGAATGACTAGATATTGCTAATAGTGAATGGCTGCACAAAAGCTGAAGTCAAGTAAACAAGTGCAAATGAATAAGTGGTGGAAATGATGACTTCTAATCCAAAAATAGCTTT
>NW_024651082.1:0-211 GCF_008729295.1 Plectropomus leopardus
TACCAGGGATCTTCCGCTGAGGGTGGACTCCCGAAAACTGGCTCCCAGGTTCATCGGTCCATTCCCTGTTGAGAAGGTCGTCAACCCCGTGGCAGTCCGTTTGAAGCTTCCTCGTGCCATGAGAATCCATCCCACATTCCACGTCTCCAAGATCAAGCCGGTCCGGGAGAGTCCCTTGCAGCCAGCCTCTCAGCCGCCTCCTCCGCCTCGG
>NW_024651083.1:0-209 GCF_008729295.1 Plectropomus leopardus
TTGGCGGCCTTCTTGGGGCTCTTGGCTGGTTTCTTGGCCGCTGCGGGTTTCTTGGCCTTCTTGGGAGATTTCTTAGCGGCTGCTGGCTTCTTAGCTGCAGCTGCTTTGGGCTTTTTGGCCGCTGCGGGCTTCTTGGCTTTAGCAGCGGCTTTCTTGACGGGTTTCTTGGCCTTTGGAGGAGCAGCAGCCTTCTTGCTCATCTTAAAGGA
>NW_024651084.1:0-251 GCF_008729295.1 Plectropomus leopardus
ACCTGGCCGGACATCAGTTTGTCTTGTGCTGCATTTAGACGCCTTTCACAAGTATTGAAACCTTTGAAACTGAGCAGAAAGGATTATTTCTCTTCAAAAACATGGGAAAAGATAATGAACAAATTGGAAAAAATTTGTAAAAGCTAACAAGAAAACAACCTGAAAAATAATGTGTCAGAAAAATGATAAACAAAAAACAGGAAATCCTATATTCAAATAATTATGTTTTTTTTTTTTTACAAGATACAAAG
>NW_024651085.1:0-439 GCF_008729295.1 Plectropomus leopardus
GTGATCCAGAGTTAACTTTAACCTGTGATCCACAGTTAACTTTAACCGGTGATCCAGAGTTCACTTTAACCTGTGATGCACAGTTAACGTTAACCTGTGATCCAGAGTTTACTTTAACCTGTGATCCAGAGTTTACTTTAACTTGATCCAGCATTTACTTAAACCTGTGATCCAGAGTTTAGCTTAACCTGTGATCCAGAGTTAACTTTAACCTGTGATCCACAGTTAACTTTAACCTGTGATCCACAGTTAACTTTAACCGGTAATCCAGAGTTCACTTTAACCTGTGATCCACAGTTAACTTTAACCTGTGATCCAGAGTTCACTTTAACCTGTGATCCAGAGTTCACTTTAACCTGTGATCCAGAGTTCACTTTAACCTGTGATCCAGAGTTCACTTTAACCTGTGATCCACAGTTAACTTTAACCTGATCCAGGG
>NW_024651086.1:0-352 GCF_008729295.1 Plectropomus leopardus
AGGCCCAGGGGTTTGCAAGCCTTTTTTTGTTTGTTTGTTTTTTTTTTGTTCTTTTTTTTTTGTTTTTTAAATCACCAATAGATTTTAATGAAAAATAAAAATCACCAAAATTTGTTCTTTTAAAAGCTACACATTGTTTCAAGAAAAAAAAATCTTCAAGTATCAACATTTTTTGCATTTTTGTTCCTTAAAGATCTCCAAAAAATTTTACAGAAAAAAGGCAAAATTTTAAAGAAAACAAACCACCAAAATTTTTACTCCCAAATAATGCCCAAATTATAAAAACAATATGCTATTTAGCAATATTTAAAGTTGTAGCCCCTAACCAAAGCTAAAATAAAGAACATAAGCC
>NW_024651087.1:0-381 GCF_008729295.1 Plectropomus leopardus
CCTGGAAGTGCTGAAACTCCAACCAGAGAAGAAACCAGTGAAGCTGACAGGCTGCTCAGATGAAGAGAGTGAAGTGAGGAGTTTCCTACAGTGTCTGCCTCATATCTCACAGCTCAGGTGAGTCAGTTTCATACAATGGTGAATCTTAAAATTTATTTTCCAGTATTTTAGGGTTTAGAACTAAATGTTTAATAATTCTTTTGGGTAATTTCTTCCTTTCAATAATTTGTTGGTTGAGGAGTGATATTCCACTCTCACATACAATCTGTTAGTACAGAGGTGAGGATACACCTTTGCAGTCTGACTTAAATGATTTTTTTCCCAAATTATGAATATGATTTCTTATTTTGGCTTTGCAGCCAATAGATAAATACATAATAA
>NW_024651088.1:0-398 GCF_008729295.1 Plectropomus leopardus
TGGGATGCCTCGCTCCACTGTCCACCGCATCGTCCACCGAGTTACTGAGGAGGTGGTGGCAATTCGCCACAAGGTCATCTGCCTCCCAAGGACTGCAGAAGACCTGGCGACAGTAACTCGTGGATTTGCAGGGCTGGCAAGACACAGAGCTTTTGTAAAAGCTGCAGGAGCAATCGACGGCTGCCATGTCAGGATCAAGCCACCAAGCGGCCCTGATGGTCACTGTTACAAGAACAGGAAGCTGTTTGCATCAGTTATCCTGCAGGCAGTTTGTGACCATCAGGGCCATTTCATCGATACGTACGTGGGCTGGCCGGGGTTGGTGCATGACTCCAGAGTACTCCGGCACACCCCACTGTACAGGCGGGCCATCTACCCTCCTCCAGGGCACTTCATCC
>NW_024651089.1:0-269 GCF_008729295.1 Plectropomus leopardus
TAAAAATTAAAAATTCAAAAATGTAAAAGACTGAAAGGCTTTGGGAGTTTCCCCAGGAAATGTTTCATTCATTTTTTTTTTAATTTTAAAGCTATGTCTCGGCTATTTTAATTAAGAAAGATACAATCTTTGTTTGTAGTCTTTTCAAAATTTAAATCTCAGGTTTTGAATTAAAAATAGGTTGAACGCAATTTTAAGAGTTTGCAGAGCAGTTTCATATTGTTGTTGGTTTGTTAAATTTAAATGGAGCATTTCCAGAGGGTCAGGGT
>NW_024651090.1:0-1042 GCF_008729295.1 Plectropomus leopardus
TTGGAGTCACCCATGTCAGACAACTCATCTGTGTCAGTGTCAGAAGACTCCCTGGCAGTATCCTCGGATTCATCAGATGCAGCAATGATTGTTCAGACAAATGGAGGGAAGAGAACCTATGCTGAACGGGAATTGGCAAAAGAGGTCTTAGTTATCAAATATCACACACAAATATATTGTGCAGTTGAACTGTGTTAAACTGTTTTGTTGTTGGACGTAATGATGATGATGGTGATGGATATAATTGCTAATTTGCTTTATGATTCTTTATCTTTTAGATGGTGAGAGATGCTCTAAAGGGTAAAGCAGGTGGACAGATTATTTTGGATGAATATGATAAGATGAAAACATTGATGGATAGCACAAGGAGACAGTTGGTAAACCTTCTTGTGGCCGACATGGTTGAAATTCACGGGTAAGACTTCATTGTTCATATTTATACTTTACTCAATACAGATTTTTTTAGCAGCACACTTATTTTAGGACATTGCATATTAATAAAGCAACTTATTGTTTATTTTCACCTATGAAAGAGATAAATACTAAATGGCTAAAACATGATACAAAAACTAACTGTTTGAGAGGGACTTAAACTCAATGAAGCTAACAACAGTAACATTTGTAAGCACTGAGAGAATTGTAGTAGTAATGTCATGTTTATCTTTCAGGAGGAGCCCACCTGTCTCTGTGCAAAGTAAATATGCTTTGGGCATCATCTCTCTATTTCCCAGCCTCAGAGATCCATACTCAGACAATGGATATGTAAGTTTATAAATGATAAGTTTGTATATCAATTTATGGAGTAGTAATTTGGTCTGAACTTACTCTACAATTTAATGTTTTTAATATTACAGGAACACTTCTATGTGGATCTGGGTATTTGGCCCGGAGGATAAAAACTGTTCAGCGCCAACACTGCAGCTCAGTCCCGGAGATCTTCCACCAGCACACCCTACCAGGATAGTCCAAAGAGAAAGAGAGAGGTTCTCTGCACGGATAAGCAGCTGCTTGGTGAGCAGTGCCATGAAGCAATATCCTTTTT
>NW_024651091.1:0-437 GCF_008729295.1 Plectropomus leopardus
ACAAAGAGCAACTGTTTTCTTACTCCTCCTGAAAGTGACTTGAATTTGAATTGAAAGAGTTTGATTTATTTTGCTGTTGAGTTAACAGATAATTCATCATTTGTTAAATATATGTGTCATTCAAAAGTTGGGAAAAAATATTGTACAGAGGACTGGAAGACTGCTGAATTTGAAATATTGGACAGTGGGGACAGTGATATAAAGAGATATTGCAGCTTCAAACCCCTGTTGTAATTACTACTACTAATACTTTATACATGCATTTTGCTTTCAGATATCCACTATGGCTTCTCGAGCAGGTCCGAGAGCAGCAGGTACAGACGGCAGTGACTTTCAGCACCGCGAGCGAGTGGCATCACACTACCAGATGAGGTAAGACCTTTGGCCACGAGAGTACAAGAGTGTTATGTTTCAGAGGACAACGGCGCTCATTAACG
>NW_024651092.1:0-261 GCF_008729295.1 Plectropomus leopardus
AGATTGTAAAGTTAAGCGTTGTTAATCTTTTTTTCTCCACTTTCTTTGAAAAGTTTTTAAAAATTAAAAATTCAAAAATGTAAAAGACTGAAAGGCTTTGGGAGGGTCCCCAGGAAATGTTTCATTCATTTTTTTTTTAATTTTAAAGCTATGTCTCGGCTATTTTAATTAAGAAAGAAATACTCTTTTACAATCTTTGTTTGTAGTCTTTTTTAAATTTAAATCTCAGGTTTTGAATTAAAAATAGGTTGAATGCAATTT
>NW_024651093.1:0-351 GCF_008729295.1 Plectropomus leopardus
CTGCCATCGGCCACGAATATTAACCAGTTCCAGACACGGGCAAGATGTTGTCTGGCATTCTCCTCCTGTGGTTTGTCTGCGCCGTGATGTGCGTCATCAACACGTTAATGATGTCCTCTGTAAGCTATGAAGAAAAGCACAACTGTGACAATCATTGGCATTGTTCTTACATATTGGTGACAATACAAGGTACAAGGTAAATTTGTTTGTCTCTTTTAAAAACGTAGTTGAAGAAGAAATGAAATTAAAGTTCACCCTTAATCTTGCTTCATCTTTTGGCGTCGAAGGAGTTGAGGAGGGTTTTTTTTTCAATTTGAAGGAGTTTGAGTTATCTTTCATGACATCATTTTT
>NW_024651094.1:0-399 GCF_008729295.1 Plectropomus leopardus
GGGCCGGGATCCCACCTCAGCCGGCGCGCGCCGGCCCTCACTTTCATCGCGCCACGGGGTTTGTTCCACCCTCTGACTCGCGCGTGCGTTAGACTCCTTGGTCCGTGTTTCAAGACGGGTCGGGTGGGTTGCCGTCATCGCCGCCGACCCCTGACGCCCCTTGTACGTGGGCCGCACCCCGCCCTGGCGACGCGACGGGGTGGGGGCGCACTGAGGACAGTCCGCCCCGGTCGACAGTCGCGCCGGGAGCAGGGGGCCCCGTCCCTCCCCCACGGGGGAGAGAAGGCGCAGCGAGCACTGAGTCCACGGCCCCCGGAAGCGGCGAGGTCCGGGCGGGGAGCGCTGTAAAGCTCGCGGCCGAAGCCGCGAGCCACCTTCGCCCCGAGCCTTTCCAAGCCG
>NW_024651095.1:0-273 GCF_008729295.1 Plectropomus leopardus
AGCTCTCAGCGCAGGTGAGGACGCTCATGAGGACCTGCCCGTGCTCATTGCCGATGTTGGCGACCCAGGCGGCCGTGTCCGAAGCGGTACCTGCGAGCTTCTTCGTTACCTGGACAGAGGAAGGGAGATTTTAAATAAATACACAGCTGTGGTGTAAAAGCAGCTGTGAGAAAAGTGTGAGAAGCTTTACTCGCCTTCTTGGTGGAATCCATCTTTAAGATGGATCCAAAGGTAGAAGTGATCCTGGCCTTGTACTCATCCAGCCGCGTCAGG
>NW_024651096.1:0-286 GCF_008729295.1 Plectropomus leopardus
TTTTATAGACCACATGACAGAGCAAACTCCAGTTTTTAGCTACTGACAAGCATGATAAAGATTTCGTTTTAATTATTAATATTATCATTTTTTTGTAGGTTTTCTATATTTATTTCTAGTCTTGGGTTTACTTTGAAACCTAAGCAAAATTATTTCTTTAAAAAATACAAGAAGAATTAATCCCAAAATAAGTAAGAAATTAGTAAAAGGTATAAGGAAATTACCTGAAAATTAGTTTTAAAAAAGAAAATTAACAAAATAACACACATGGAAATAATGTAAAAAA
>NW_024651097.1:0-411 GCF_008729295.1 Plectropomus leopardus
AGCTTTAAAGAGACACTAAAGAATCACAAATTAAGGGTTTTGAGATGTTTATCAGCAGTGCAGTATTTGGGTGCACTACTAATGTATGTATGACATGACCTCAAATTGCTGTTTAGCAATTACAAAATTATCTATTTGTTGGATTCTAGCACAAGTTTTGCTTAACCCTTTGAAACCTGAGCAAATTGTTGTGATTTCTCTCAAAAACAGGGAGAAGGCAACAAGCAACTGAGACATTGCAAAAAAAGCAGCATGAGATAGTAAAAATGGGGGGGAAAAATTATTACAAGAAAAATACCTGAAAATAAGGACAAGAGAAAAGTAAAAAACAAAACCAAACCAGAAAATTACCCCCCAAAACAGTGCAGAACATTATAATAATAAAATATGTTTGTAAATATATCATTCTAA
>NW_024651098.1:0-204 GCF_008729295.1 Plectropomus leopardus
TGAGCTTTAAAGAGACACTAAAGAATCACAAATTAAGGTTTTTTTTTAATGAGATGTTTACCAGCAGTGTAGTATTTGGGTGCACCACTAATGGTTTAGTTTTGTTTAACCCTTTGAAACCTGAGGAAATTGTGAGTTCTCTCAAAAACAGAGAGAGGGCAACAAGCACCTGAGACATCGTGAAAAAAAGCAGCATAAAATAGT
>NW_024651099.1:0-369 GCF_008729295.1 Plectropomus leopardus
AACGACAGCTGAACGACGGCTGAACTACAGCTGAACGACGGCTGAACGACGGCTGAACTACAGCTGAACGACAGCTGAACGACGGCTGAACTACAGCTGAACGACGGCTGAACGACGGCTGAAAGACGGCTGAACGACAGCTGAACTACAGCTGAACGACGGCTGAACGACGGCTGAAAGACGGCTGAACGACGGCTGAACGACAGCTGAACGACAGCTGAACGACAGCTGAACGACGGCTCAACGACGGCTGAACGACAGCTGAACGACGGCTGAACTACAGCTGAACGACAGCTGAACGACAGCTGAACGACGGCTGAACTACAGCTGAACGACAGCTGAACGACGGCTGAACTACAGCTGAACGAC
>NW_024651100.1:0-349 GCF_008729295.1 Plectropomus leopardus
GTTGGAGAGGACTAGAGAGAAGGGGATAAAGCTCAACGAGGACAAGAGCATCATATGTGTGCCGGAGGTGAGCTATTTTGGTCACAGACTGACACGAGAAGGCATCCGGCCTGACCCCAACAAGGTCAAGGCGATCAGAGAAATGGCCCCCCCACACAGCAAGGCAGAGCTGGAGACCATACTGGGCATGGTCACCTACCTCTCCAGGTTTGCCCCCAGACTCTCGGAGACAACAGCTCCCCTCAGACAACTGTTAAAAGAGAGCAATGAGTTTGTGTGGGACTCAAATCATGACATTGCTTTTCAACAAGTAAAAGACCTGCTGACACAGGAACCTGGCCCTGTACTC
>NW_024651101.1:0-1215 GCF_008729295.1 Plectropomus leopardus
TGTGCTTCATCATGATCTTTCATATACTTCGTTGGAGTCACCCATGTTAGACAACTCATCTGTGTCAGTGTCAGAAGACTCCCTGGCAGTATCCTCGGATTCATCAGATGCAGCAGTGATTGTTCAGACAAATGGAGGGAAGAGAACCCATGCTGAACGGGAATCGGCAAAAGAGGTCTTAGTTATCCTGGAAGAGGGGTCCCTCATTATCCTCTACCGCTCTTCCTGAGGTTTCTTCCTTTTTTTTCCCCCCATTACAGGGGTTCTTTTTCGGGAGTTTTTCCTTGGGTGATGTAAGGGTCTAAGGGCAGAGGGATGTCGTACACTGTAAAGCCCTCTGAGGCAAACCATGTTTTGTGATAATGGGCTCTATAAATAAAATTGACTTGAAAAACTGACTTATCAAATATCACACACAAATATATTGTGCAGCTGAACTGTGTTAAACTGTTTTGTTGTTGGACGTAATGATGATGATGGTGATGGATATAATTGCTAATTTGCTTTATGATTCTTTATCTTTTAGATGGTGAGAGATGCTCTAAAGGGTAAAGCGGGTGGACAGATTATTTTGGATGAATATGATAAGATAAAAACATTGATGGATAGCACAAGGAGACAGTTGGTAAAGCTTCTTGTGGCCGACATGGTTGAAATTCACGGGTAAGACTTCATTGTTCATGTTTATACTTTACTCAATACAGATTTTTTTAGCAGCACACTTATTTTAGGACTTTGCATATTAGTAAAGCAACTTATTGTTTATTTTCTCCTATGAAAGAGATAAATACTAAATGGCTAAAACATGACACAAAAACTAACTGTTTGAGAGAGACTTAAACTCAATGAAGCTAACAACAGTGACATTTGTAAGCACGGAGGAGCCCACCTGTCTCTGTGCGAAGTAAATATGCTTTGGGCATCATCTCTCTATTTCCCAGCCTCAGAGATCCATACTCAGACAATGGATATGTAAGTTTATAAATGAAAAACTGATGAAAAAATGATATCAATTTATGGAGTAGTAATATGGTCTGAACTACAATTTAATGTTTTTAATATTACAGGAATACTTCTATGTGGATCTGGGTACTTGGCCCGGAGGATAAAAACTGTTCAGCACAACACTGCAGCTCAGTCCCAGAGATCTTCCACCAG
Source organism: Plectropomus leopardus (assembly GCF_008729295.1). Taxonomy (NCBI): domain Eukaryota; kingdom Metazoa; phylum Chordata; class Actinopteri; order Perciformes; family Serranidae; genus Plectropomus; species Plectropomus leopardus. The sequence continues at coordinate 1,159 of NW_024651101.1, forward strand.
CACACCCTACCAGGACAGTCCAAAGACAAAGAGAGAGGTTCTCTGCACAGATAAGCA
>NW_024651102.1:0-295 GCF_008729295.1 Plectropomus leopardus
GTTATGGACAATTTTCAGTGCTTTTTTCCCTCTTTAACTCTTTGAAATAATTGGTTTAGTGTCTTTAAAAAAACACCGTCAAAAGGCAACAAGCAACTTAAGACACGGATGAAAAATGAACAAAAGAATTAGAAAAAAGGAGTTACAAAAAAGTTACCTGAAAATAAGCACAAAAGAGAAAAAAGACGTAAACAGTCCTGAAAAAACAGCTATTTTTTTTCATTTAAATTTATTCATTTTCATTTAAAAAATGTAAAATATAAAATTATTATAATTACAAAATTAGCCTCTGGAC
>NW_024651103.1:0-214 GCF_008729295.1 Plectropomus leopardus
TTGATTTTGATCATCGCTGTGCAATTTCTTCATGCAGGGTTCCCTCACAATTTAACTGACAATATTTCAAAACTTTTCATGACCCATAATAATAATAATAACATTAATCAAAATGTCTTGCCCGACTTGCCTGGCATTTTTGTAAAATATCAGATTCAAATTCTAAAATGTAATTGCAGCTAGCTGGCGTACATAAAGGGAGAGACGTAAGACG
>NW_024651104.1:0-429 GCF_008729295.1 Plectropomus leopardus
AATCTGTACACACCATACAAGTGTCCAGCAATTTGTCTTTAGAAAAACAATGGTTCATGGGCTTAATATCCACTCTCTTTGATTTATAGCATTAAAAAAACACAAGGATAGTTGTTTGATACAATATAGACCTTTTACCATTTCATAGTTAGTCATGGTTAAGTTTATTTCAAAGTAAAAAATAAACAGACAGAAAAAAACGTATATATTGATAGGGGTCATTACAAATTCTGACTGAATCACTATTGGTCTTTGTAGTCCAAATGGTCCTCTGCTGAAGGGGAAATAACTGAGCTTTGATGTAAGATCACAATCAACCAGTCTGACAAATCAAGGTTGGTCTTATAAAGGAAAACCAATGGAATATTTATACATATATATTTTTTTTCTTCATTCAGAAAAAGAAAAAAAACCCAAACAAACCTGGAA
>NW_024651105.1:0-221 GCF_008729295.1 Plectropomus leopardus
TCCTGGTGGTACGGAGCCCATGCAGGTGGGTCGCACCAGGTTATCTCAAGAGGAGCGAGAGAGGCGACGTCGGGCTAATCTCTGCCTTTACTGTGGTCAGGCCGGCCATTTCATCTCCGGCTGTCCGGTAAAAGGGCAGGCTCAGCGGTAGAAGGGGGCATCCTGCTGAGCCGATCACAGAACTCTGCTGCTCCTAGTCTTCGTCCCCTATTCCACGTCCA
>NW_024651106.1:0-210 GCF_008729295.1 Plectropomus leopardus
CGCCGGAGGGGGGCCGGGGGGTTCAATGTCTCCAGTAGCGTTCTTGCTCCTCCCACCCCTCCCACCTCGTCTCCGGGGTGGTGGTGGTGGTGGTGGTGGGGCCGTAACGGTGCGGAGCGCCCGGAGGTCAGAGTCAAACTTGCAACAACAAACCTGTGTCTGGGAACTCTGGCCTTTTCCCAACAATCGAAAAAAAACGTGACAACTCTT
>NW_024651107.1:0-304 GCF_008729295.1 Plectropomus leopardus
CATATGCTCCTCTGGTTCTCACAGTGCTTTTATTCAAAGAATCATTATATGATGTTTTGATTGGCAATCCAGATTTTGACAAAGTTACTTATTAAATAGTTATTTTTTAGTTTAACCATTTTAATGATTTCAGTGTTGACCATAACTGAACAAAAGGGTCTAGTTCAATGTAAGTTAATGTGTCCACTGAATCACAGATATGCACCACAACAACCCTTACGCCAAGTTTGCTAACAAAAAAAGGTTGTTTTTTTTTTAAAGTAAAAAAGTAAAAATAACCAAAAATAATCTACTTAATCACAGA
>NW_024651108.1:0-244 GCF_008729295.1 Plectropomus leopardus
ACCTTCAGTATTTCTGTATACTCTTCTCTTTTTTTTTTTTTTTTTTTACCGACGGACCACACCCACCGAGTCATGACCAATGAGAAGCACATTCTGTGTTTGGAGTAGTCAAACATAACATTAAATCAGCAGGAGGATGACACATCAACAGGGTTTCCATGTATCTCATACAAATTACCCTGTCTTAATACTCTGACCCATCATATTTCCCATAGATTTGCACTGAAATGATTCTCAAAAATAC
>NW_024651109.1:0-281 GCF_008729295.1 Plectropomus leopardus
ATTTTTTTTAACGCTATGATGAGTAGAAAAATGTTTCCGCATACTGCTGGCGTTTCCACTTGAAATGATCATATTAGAAACATTAACCACAGCACTGTTTTCAACATTTTCATGAAATGAAGACGCGTTTTGCAGATTTTCTTCCTCTCTGCGAAGACGGCTTTTTGTTTGTTTACAGCAAGTTTGACATTATCATTTTGCAACGGGCAGAAAAACATGCCAGCATAAACAAAAGGAGCTGATAACTGTATTGAATTGCACTTTATACTAACCTACCCCCC
>NW_024651110.1:0-288 GCF_008729295.1 Plectropomus leopardus
GCACTCTTTGTGTCGATGGTGGTTGCATGGGTGGTGATGGCTATTCAAGAATGTGGAAGTACAGCCTGTAGTTCTAGCAGCAACCTGAGAGACAGCAAAAAGTTGGATGCCGCAAAATGTGTCATGTGGTGGAGTTAAGCTGGACGGGAGGAGGGAGATCTTGGCTCTGGGTACATGGAGGGAAGTTTACCACCTTTCACTCACACAAACTACCGACATTGTTTTGGAACAAAGATACTATTTTGAAAATCAGTTGATCATTTTACTAATCTTTCTTTTAATTGCAAA
>NW_024651111.1:0-368 GCF_008729295.1 Plectropomus leopardus
AGACTCCTTGGTCCGTGTTTCAAGACGGGTCGGGTGGGTTGCCGACATCGCCGCCGACCCCTGACGCCCCTTGTACGTGGGCCGCACCCCGCCCTGGCGGCGCGACGCGGTTGGGGCGCACTGAGGACAGTCCGCCCCGGTCGACAGTCGCGCCGGGAGCAGGGGGCCCCGCCCCCCCCCCACGGGGGAGAGAAGGCGCAGCGAGCACTGAGTCCACGGCCCCCGGAAGCGGCGAGGTCCGGGCGGGGAGCGCTGTAAAGCTCCCGGCCGAAGCCGCGAGCCACCTTCGCCCCGAGCCTTTCCAAGCCGACCTAGAGCCGGTCGCGGCGCACCGCCTCGGAGGAAATGCGCCCGGCGAGGGCCAGGCC
>NW_024651113.1:0-1371 GCF_008729295.1 Plectropomus leopardus
GTATATGGTTTACGTTTACACTTTATATGGTACTGATCCTTGAGATTTATGTTTTTGTTTATGTTTTACACAAGGTCCAACTTTTTTGGCATTGTTGTAATATTGTTGTCCTATATTTAATTACTTATTCTCCACCAAGAGTTTTACATAACTCACTGACTGACTGGGGTTTGTAGACATAACCCCGAAAATCTTTTGAAATTTCAGTTAGATCAAGGGTTAGGGGGTGGACAAGTGTGATAAATGCAGATATTTTGAAGTGAATGATTTTATAAAAAATAGAGCCAACTGAAGTTATAAGAGATTTTGGAGAAGCATGTTAGACAACATTGTCCATCAGTATCATAAAAACACCAAAAGAGTTTTGCTCTTTCTTAGAAAAAACACCCAGCTCTTTTGTAAAGCACAACAAATTCATAGTGACACTCCTCCCCGCTCGAATTATTCAAAATAATATGATATTAAAGGGAGACCATTGTTTTACACTTTACTCAGGTTAATTATCTTAAATCTTGGCTTATTGGCTAATTTTTATCCTTAGTGTTATTATCTATAGGCTAATACAGCCGAATCTTTAATTGTCACATTTACAAACCATTTTAAAAATCTACATATGAAGTTTTAAGTGAAGGTTGCTTCTGAAAGACTCCTTTTCCTCTGTGGTACTGAGACTTTTAATTAATTGACACAGATACTTTTTTCTTTTCTTTCCCTGCTTTCAACAGTAAATGTGTTTCTATGAGTGACAGGTTGGACTGTAAAATAATAAGTTTATTCTGTTCAGGAAGGTTGAAATAAACACTGAAAAACAGCAAGATGTGAGGAAGTTGGTTTTAGAAGGAATTTTCAAGTGGCTACCATTTGACTTTTGTTTTTGCAAGAGTCAGTTTCCAAAACACGAAAACATGTCAGTGAGAGAATGTGTGCTGTTCTTATTTCTAAATCAGAAATCTTGAAAACCAAAAACAATATAATTCTTTAGGAAAGCTTTAACAGCAGCCACCATGCTGAGCTGTTATCATTTAACCTGTCATCATTTCACATGTAGCACTACTCACAAGTTTCTTTCTCAGCACCCATGATTAACCAACTCTTACTGAATGAGTGGAATTTTCCGCTTCTGCTTTCAGTACGGTTCAGTGACTATATGGCTGTTGTTGGTTGTAAAGCTTTCAGCTGATATTCAGAAATCCTGTCAGAGATGCCTCTCATCAGATAAATGAACTGTTGCAATATTTAGCATTTACTTATAGCGTGTTATTGTATTTTCTGATGCAGTTTGTTGGCCCTAAACAGTTTCGTTTCAGGAGTTTGGAAACTGATGTGTGTTTGTGGGGCACTCCCTATACGGGTGCAAACTTGAAAAGACTT
>NW_024651114.1:0-258 GCF_008729295.1 Plectropomus leopardus
AGTTGCATATCCAAAATTAACATATTATCACAATAAAAAGTTGATGTGGCAAACGTTTAAACAGTTTCCTCTTTACACCCTGAACAGATGTGAAGCAACATAAGCATCCCTTTGGAGTTGTACTTTTGGACTCTCAACAAAGGTAAGTCCAATATTCACTCTCCCTTTAGCTCTGTTTTTGTCTCCAGCAGCTCCTGGGGTAAATATCTGGCTTTTTGACTTTCAGATCATCCTCTTTATTTAGCAGATAGTCACAAA
>NW_024651115.1:0-408 GCF_008729295.1 Plectropomus leopardus
ACATGGTCAGGGAAAAAACAAAACAAACACACACTTACATTCATGGCTCAAAGGCCGACCAAAAAAATCTGACTTAAATAAAAATGGCACTTACGGTACTTACTCTCTGGAGGTCTAGCTGGGCAGCAGTTGCTCAGTCTGCAGGAAGTCGACGTGTGAAATACAGGATCAAAATGAAATGCCGGATGGAAATGAAATGCCGGATGGAAATGAAATGCCAGAGGTAAATGAATGCCGGATGGAAATGAAATGCAGGATCAAAATAAATTAAATGAACTTACACACGGACTATGTTGATGTACGGATGGGCGGGATGTACTGAACAAATATGTTACTCAGGAGCGCAAAACAATTACAACACAAAAAGTACGTAAATTTTAGTGCAAGTACGTATCGAGGGGGAGGGGG
>NW_024651116.1:0-351 GCF_008729295.1 Plectropomus leopardus
GTGCTCAATATAACCTCCAAAAGCCTAAACAAGCAGCTCTACAGATTTATAGCTACGATAGTCAGCTTTAACCTGCTGCCTTTTAAATACAAATTTAAGGTCACTGATGTGTAATACTTATTGTATAATTATTTCCAGTATGTTTTGACAATAATTTGATCATTGCCAGTTTGAGTCAGAAAACATTCTTTTTTTCACAATTTACATAGAAGCTAATCCAAGCCAAGATTCCCCTCGCTTAGAGTCTGGTTCCCAAAAATGCCTCTCTACCTAAACCTCCAAATCTCCTCATGCAGGCTCCTAATGCTGTGCAATGGCAGGTGCTAACAGTAAAATACTAAAGGCGAATCT
>NW_024651117.1:0-424 GCF_008729295.1 Plectropomus leopardus
TCAGGCGTAGTTGTAGTAGGTTCAGGTGTAGTTGTAGTAGGTTCAGGTGTTGTTGTAGTCGGTTCGGGTGTTGTTGTAGTAGGTTCTGGTGTAGTGGTAGTTGGTTCAGGCGTAGTGGTAGTTGGTTCAGGAGTAGTGGTAGTTGGTTCAGGCGTAGTTGTAGTAGGTTCTGGTGTAGTTGTAGTTGGTTCTGGTGTTGTTGTCGTAGGTTCAGGTGTAGTTGTAGTAGGTTCTGGTGTTGTTGTAGGTTCAGGCGTAGTTGTAGTAGGTTCAGGAGTAGTGGTGGGTGGTTCAGGAGTAGTGGTAGTTGGTTCAGGCGTAGTTGTAGTAGGTTCAGGCGTAGTTGTAGTAGGTTCAGGAGTAGTGGTAGGTGGTTCAGGAGTAGTGGTAGTTGGTTCAGGCGTAGTTGTAGTAGGTTCAGGAG
>NW_024651118.1:0-223 GCF_008729295.1 Plectropomus leopardus
GAGAACATGAGAGGAAGAGAGAGAAAAAGAGAGAGAGAGAGGAAGAGGGGAAGAGGGGAAGAGAGGAAGAGAGGAAGAGGGGAAGAGAGGAAGAGAGGAAGAGGGGAAGAGGGGAAGAGAGGAAGAGGGGAAGAGAGGAAGAGAGGAAGAGAGGAAGAGGGGAAGAGGGGAAGAGAGGACGAGGGGAAGAGGGGAAGAGAGGAAGAGAGGAAGAGGGGAAGAG
>NW_024651119.1:0-349 GCF_008729295.1 Plectropomus leopardus
CAAAAGCAAAGCCATTTCACACAGAGCACATGACCTCTGACACCCCCCTCAACCCATTTTAACACTGCTCTCATCTGGTCTCAGATACAGACCCCTAGCCTGAAAATAGAGACATTATGGTTGGACTTTAGTCTCACCAGGCCCGGGAAGTTGCATTTTTGAAGGCACTGTGTGTATAAAAATGGTTGCATCTGGTGCAGTTATGGTGTGGTGTGTAACATATTTAAGTACTTATGTATTTATTTGGGGCCATGTACAGACTGAGGCAACGCATTTTCTTTAGAATTGGACAATAAAGAGCAGTGCAGCTTTTCCCCAACTGCAGTACTCACAAGAGCTTTCAAATAAT
>NW_024651120.1:0-256 GCF_008729295.1 Plectropomus leopardus
AGAGAGGGGGATGGTCTGAAAATTTTGGTTCACTTATTTAAAAAAAACATTTGACATAAAATCAAATAATCTAATCTAATCTAATCTAATCTAATCTAGTAAATCTTCTCATCAATCCTCAAAACTATGTAAGAGTAAGAAAACGATTTCAAGATTGACACCCATGTGTAACCCATGTGAGCAACTGAAAACCAAAGGTTTCCCTGAGTCCAGACCTCTGAATCTGCCCGCTTTACAGAGTTGTGACACCAAACAG
>NW_024651121.1:0-334 GCF_008729295.1 Plectropomus leopardus
CTTAATTGATAAGTTTGTAACGACACTCTAGCTTAGTTTTTTTTTTTGCCATTTCCACCGCCAGCTACGTGACGTTAGCCCGCAGCGCTTGGTTAGCTTTAGCCTGTAGCAGCGGGCCTCTCACCTGTGTCGCTACGGTCGCCACGAGTTTGAAGACAGAGTTTTCCACCTCGGCTTCATTTGGCTCCGGTACCGTTTCGCCCGAGCTCTGGGCCGTCTCTGGTCGGATACGTTTACACGCCAGCAACAACGCATCCGCGGGGTCGGTCCCCCGTTTTCTCTTGACTCGCAGAATAGTCGTGTTCGGGTCCATGTTGTCTCTCTGTCTCTCTGT
>NW_024651122.1:0-307 GCF_008729295.1 Plectropomus leopardus
TTTTGTAAAACTAAACAAAATAAAAAAATATTTCTGTCAATACACCATATCTTTATTTAATATTGGTGTAATAAAGTAGGTAGTATTAATGCGGGTAAAAAGTATGAGCAAAGTTCATGTTAAAATGACTTTTAATGGATCTACAAAGGCTGAATGTAGTTGTGGAGCATTACAAAAAAAAATCCTTTTATCGGTTTAATGGAAACGACATTAAAGTGATCATTTTTAACTTTTGAACTTGAACATTAGTAAAATTTTGGCTAAGAAGACTGTTGTTAAAATAATATTTTTTTTCCCTCATGTTTTG
>NW_024651123.1:0-201 GCF_008729295.1 Plectropomus leopardus
GGTAGATGTTTGCTAGAATAAAATATATGTTCAGGTCATTAAAGACTCTGTAGTTTTCAGCTTCATTATGAGCAAGAAAATATCAAGTCCCTGTTGGAGTCAGTCAGAGCATTTCCATAGAGAGCCACTTTGCATCAGCAGCTCCATGCTCCAGTGCTCTGGGAGAGTTTATAGTCCTGAGAGTTGAACTCTGGATGACTG
>NW_024651124.1:0-1233 GCF_008729295.1 Plectropomus leopardus
GACATGGTAAGATTATATTTTGTCAGAAGATAATTATTCTCTGTAAAGTTGTATCAAATTGCTATTTTATCTAAATGACCTCAAATATTAAAGTTCAATGTGCATCATTGCATTTCACAAACACAAAGCATGCCTCAGAGAGGATGTGATATAACAGAAGATTGATGATATCTGTGACTGTTTGCAGATTGTCCTGCAGAGAGGACCAGAGGATGAAAATGGAATAATAGAAGCGCTGCAAGAGCTCACCAACCGACTGAAAAAGGACAAATTCAAAAGAACACAGATAAAGCCTCTGGTCTCCTCTGCCATCTGTGTGTCTCAGAACACCAACATCCCAAATTCAGTCAGGTACTACGGCGTCTCCATGTCTACTTATGGCCGTGTTTCCGGGCAAATCATGGTTGCTGCGTCCTGTCTCAGCAGCTGGGACAGTTACGTAGCTGATGCAGTGATGACCTACTACCCAGACAAAAAAAAGAAGTCATATTTTGATGGAACCATCAAACTTCCAGGGCATGTCAGGTACCAGGCATTTAGCCTCAGCAGCAGAGAACCAATGCGTCCCTGCAGATCATGTGGGAATCTGTTTGGTTTGACAAATACTGATAACAACGAATGGCCCTATGGCCACTGTGCTGAGGCTGAAAGTGTGAGCAACTTGCTAGAAAATGAAGCAGAAGTCAAAGAGCAAGTACGACTAACATCTGACACGTACACAGAGGAGAACAGGCAGAGGGTTAAAGGGGATGTCCTTACACATCTTGCAAAAATATTGAAATGTTTGCCAAAATTGGTAGAATTTTACAACCCACAAGAAGTTTGATCTTAAAGGAGAATTTATTAAATATTAACTGCCAATATATCATGCTTTACTATAACAGATTATTAATGTTCCAGTTACTCATTACTGTAACAATAAAGATACTGATGCATTCATGGCAGAAAATGTGATCCCAATATATGTCAGCTGTTTGAATGAAGCATGCAGAAGATGCTAAAGTTGGTGTACTGATTGTGACATTTACAATAAAATGACAGTGATGTAAATTTGTTTAGATTTTTTTCTCCTGCGATCTCATCCAAAGAAGTGACTTATTTGCCAAAATATGAAGAGAGTACAATGAAATTCCCCAGGAGGAATCTTAAACAGAAGAAGGTTGAGAGCTCTGCACTAACAATAATCTTCAGGACACCATTCATTTGCATGCTATTTCACAGAATACATTTGTT
>NW_024651125.1:0-237 GCF_008729295.1 Plectropomus leopardus
AAATGAGACTGATTGAATTATACTGCACAAGTTGTATGAGATTTTGTGAAAATATGTTTTGATATATTTTTGCATTTGCTGGTACACATGGTCACCTGGGACTTAAGAATTTCTGTTTTTGGATTCTTCGCTCATGGAGGCATACAAGTTTTCTTTATGGATTCAAAATTTTTCTGTTGTGGGTTCCGCGTTTTTTTTTTTTTTTACTATTTATACTGTTTTTGCTTGATTTCTATT
>NW_024651126.1:0-356 GCF_008729295.1 Plectropomus leopardus
ATGTGACTGTCACAAAAAGTCTGCCTGTCATACACTATGAACACACTGCCCATAGATATCAGAGAAGCCAGCTCGCTAAATATTTTCAAAAGAAAGCTAAAAACGTATCCGTCACTTATCCCTTTAAAACCTGGATGGACGTCAGTTTTCTTGCGCTGCGACATCTATCAAAAGCTATTTAACCCTTTGGTTTTGATTCTTTCAAAGACACAGGGAAAAGGCAATGAACAACATGGTAAAAAGTCCAAAAAACTGCAACAAATTAGTAAAAGATTAAGGAAAAAATGACCTGAAAATTAGTTTTTTAAAAAAGGGAGGTATTAGAAAATTAGCAAAAACTAGCATTAAATGGCCAG
>NW_024651127.1:0-311 GCF_008729295.1 Plectropomus leopardus
TTATATATAAAAAAAGGGAAAAAAATAATAAATATAGTTACTTAATAAACCAAATAATTTATTTTCTGGGCCCTTACTGCAAACTGTTTGGAAATTTAATTTATATACATATATGTTAAATATCACGTTTTCTATGCAAAAAACCACAAAAAACAATTAATTTTTAAAGTAACCAAAGCTGTCAGATACTTGTAGTGAAGTGAAAAGTACAATATTTCCTTCTGAGATGTAGTGGAGGTTAAGTGGTATGAAAAGAAAATATTCAAGTATAGTACAAGTACCTCAAATTTAGGTACAGTCCTTGAGTAAAT
>NW_024651128.1:0-241 GCF_008729295.1 Plectropomus leopardus
TTTAATTTTTATTGAAAAAATACCAATTTAATAGAATATTGTAAAGGCAGAAATGACAAGATGTTTATAACAGAGGACACAGAATGTAATGAATAAAAAGGCCTAACAAAAGAGAAAAAATCCAAAAGAAAATGTGTTTACTGTTAATACTAGTGTTGAAAAAGTGACAAGAAATGTTTATAACTGAGAAAAAAACTGATTATTATTAATAGAATAAGGAAAATATATTAAGAAGTTGTAT
>NW_024651129.1:0-264 GCF_008729295.1 Plectropomus leopardus
CGGTGTCTCCACTGGTGTCTCCTGATGTCCGCTCCACTCTCTTTCTCCGGCTGGTGTCTCTGCTGGTGTCTCCGCCAGTGTCCGCTCCGCTCTTTCTCTGGCTGGCGTCTCCACCGGTGTCTCCTGATGTCCGCTCCGCTCTTTTTCTCCGGCTGGTGTCTCCGCTGGTGTCTCCTGATGTCCGCTCCGCTCTCTTTCTCCGGCTGGTGTCTCCTGATGTCCGCTCTGCTCTTTCTCCGTCTGGTGTCTCTCTACCGGTGTCTC
>NW_024651130.1:0-375 GCF_008729295.1 Plectropomus leopardus
CTGACTCGCGCGTGCGTTAGACTCCTTGGTCCGTGTTTCAAGACGGGTCGGGTGGGTTGCCGACATCGCCGCCGACCCCAGACGCCCCTTGTACGTGGGCCGCACCCCGCCCTGGCGACGCGACGCGGTTGGGGCGCACTGAGGACAGTCCGCCCCGGTCGACAGTCGCGCCGGGAGCAGGGGGCCCCGTCCCTCCCCCACGGAGGAGAGAAGGCGCAGCGAGCACTGAGTCCACGGCCCCCGGAAGCGGCGAGGTCCGGACGGGGAGCGCTGTAAAGCTCGGGGCCGAAGCCGCGAGCCACCTTCGCCCCGAGCCTTTCCAAGCCGACCTAGAGCCGGTCGCGGCGCACCGCCTCGGAGGAAATGCGCCCGGCG
>NW_024651131.1:0-393 GCF_008729295.1 Plectropomus leopardus
ATGGAGGAGTTCTGGGATTTAATACGTTTTTACTTCCTCCCACTCCTTTTTGGATATGTTTGTGTATAACTATATTATATCCTTCTTGTATTTGTATATATTTTTTAAACATATTCAAGATAAATTTTAGATCAAATATGCCCTAAGTAATATTCTATAAACCTCCTAAAATCCCCAGAAATCTCTTAAAATCCTAGAAAGATCCTTAAATCATAGAGAATTTTAAAATCCAAGAAATACCCTAAAACCTTTAACATGTCCTAAAATCTTAGAAATGTCCTAAAATCCTAGAAATATCTTAAAATCCTAGAAACATCCTCAAATTATAGAAACGCACTAAAATCCGAGAAATGTCCTAAAATCCCAGAAACCTGTATGGGGCTCTGGCCTCAC
>NW_024651132.1:0-335 GCF_008729295.1 Plectropomus leopardus
AGTTAATTGCCTGTCAACCATTAACCAGTAATTAGCCAACACGTTTAAAAAAGGAAGAAAAAAAAACAAAAAAAAAAAAAAAAAAAGCAAAATGGCATGAAATAGCAATGTGAAATATCAGTTTTTCAAATATTACCAAAATTTGGAAATATTTTTTGTGGATGTCCAAGTCTACATATGACACAGGTATCCTACTGTGTCTGTTGCTACACAATGTCAGTTTATGCTTGTTACATGCATTGTGTCAAAATACACAATAGCCTGTGCAAATGTACAGCTTTTGGTCAATAGATGCATATATTCTTTGTCAAAATAAACTTACAGCAATAAAACAC
>NW_024651133.1:0-477 GCF_008729295.1 Plectropomus leopardus
AGTTTTATGGCATTCATTCTTTGAATGTTTTGTTCATGTTTTACAAAAGGTATAACCTGAGCTATGCCAAACAACAATAGCAATCATTTTGCACCCATGCAGGGTTAGTAGGCTACAGCATTTACTGCTTTTTTTTTTTAAAGCCATGGCATCGGAATGGTGAAGTTCACGTCATAGAATATTGGGAGGAAAAAAAAACTGTATATGAACATCTCTAGTCTGTACAAACTACATTTTTTCACTTAGTGATTGCTTAAAACGCAAAAAATAGAACAATGCTGGCGTTACAAGGGCTCAAACTGTCTAAAACATCCCCAAATCTGTTCTTGTTTCTGATAAACAAAAACAAACCAAAAGTTTGAAGTTTAAAATGACATAAATCACAAAAAGCTATGCATGGTTATAATCTGTTCACAACAAACTTCAGTAATTTTACTTCATAAGTGATGTTTTACGTACCGTGAAGCATAAAGTAGT
>NW_024651134.1:0-379 GCF_008729295.1 Plectropomus leopardus
ATGTTGTCATGACACTCTAGTGTAACTTAATTTTGGTAGATGTTTGCTAGAATAAAATGTATGTTCAGGTCATTAAAGACTCTGTAGTTTTCAGCTTCATTATGAGCAAGAAAATATCAAGTCCCTGTTGGAGTCAGTCAGAGCATTTCCATAGAGAGCCACTTTGCATCAGCAGCCCCATGCTCCAGTGCTCTGGGAGAGTTTATAGTCCTGAGAGTTGAACTCTGGATGACTGACAGCTGTCCTTCATGACAACAGAAGACACAGAAATGGCCCTCATCAAAAACATGACTTTGACCTGCGTCCTCATCTGGACTCTCCTCTGCTGCTGCTTCACAGGTAAAGTCCAGAGAATCAAACTCCTCTCCTCTATGAACAT
>NW_024651135.1:0-1380 GCF_008729295.1 Plectropomus leopardus
TCTGAAATCTTTTCTCAGTTAAGGACGACATTTAGGATTTTCCATACGACAAAAACATGTTTCTGATAACGGTATTTTGGAAAGAAACCCTATCTTATCCTAGGATAGATTTAAGCTATTGCACAACTGACCTAACTGGGGGATTTCCAAGGCCGGGAATGTCATGTCCTGAATTCAAAATGACTGCCAAAATGTGTCTGTATGGCAATGGCAATGAAGAAGCAGGATAACAGAAACACAGAAATACAGTATAATGATTAAAAGGCTACTCAAACCATATGATAATGCTTTGAATTTCAATACTTTAAATCAGTTAATTATCGTGAATAAATTCAAATAACTGACTAGAAAACTCCCTGAACAAAGGTTGATGTAATGGCTTGTCCATCTTGAACAGCCTACCAGTACATTGTAATCAAAGACACAGACAGTCTGTGTACACTCTGTACATGGACACAGGCATGACAGGACAGTGCCAATTAAGGTATCACATTTACAGTCAGCATATTGTAAGGATTTGTTACGTTTAGATAAGATAAAAGGTCCAAGATAGGATAGGACAGCCATGAGCCTAGGGCTTGCCACTATAAGATGATCATATATATTTTTGTATCTTTGAAACCCATGATAGTACAAGCCTTTTTTTCTTTAATGAGGAGTATTGCAGTGGTATGCCAGTTTCAACGTATACCCTGGTCTGAAAAGTCACGGTTATGATACTGTGTACATTTGCTTATTTACAGTACTCCAGAGAAAATGCAACTGGTCGGAGAATTTACCTTTATTTTGCTTGTAGTTATTTTTTAATTTTATACTTCCATTAATGTAAATGATAAATAAGCTGACAAAAAAAAAAAAAATATTATGTTGTAAAACTGTGACATTTCCTGAGACAGTTATTGTATGGTGAAAATCTCATTGCAGCCCCACTGAAAAACCAGGTGACGTACAGCGCCAAAAAGAGTCAGTTTATTTATAAGGATTCTTTAATTGTGTCTAACGCAGTCTTTAATTTGAAAAATACCTTGTGCACGTGCAGGAAATCTAAATCACAGTGAGCAATGCGTTCATTCTTATTAAATCATATGCAACATCTCCAACCTAACTACCCTGCTATTAAACAATTCAGTCTCATGTCAAATTGTGTAAAACCTGCGTTTGTCCACGCAGCAAAACATTGCAGTTTCACAAACATGGCTCAAAAACTGTGGCATTCCCTTGTTTCTCTTCCCTATCCTTTTTATTGACCTAGATCAGCTCACATGACTGTCAACTTTCTCTCTGGGGAAAACCAAAAATGGGGGTTGAGGGGTACATTGCCACTACTTTCAGTGGAAAATGTTGTATTCTAATATGGTGTCAACATTAAATTGCATTTGG
>NW_024651136.1:0-253 GCF_008729295.1 Plectropomus leopardus
AAGAAGAATCCTGCGCCAGCGGGAGAGGAGGAGGGGCGGATGATGCCAGACGCCAAGGCCTCCTTAATGTAACTGTCCATAGCCTCTCTTTCAGGTGCCGACAGGGAATACAGGTGCCCCTTGGGGGGAACAGAACCAGGAAGGAGGTCAATGGCGCAGTCGTAGGGACGATGTGGAGGCAGTGACGTGGCCCTCGTCTTGTTGAAGACCTCCCGGAAGTCATGATACTCAGGGGGTACCATGGAGAGATCTG
>NW_024651137.1:0-273 GCF_008729295.1 Plectropomus leopardus
CCTCTGCCCCGTCCTGTTCCGGCCAGCGCACTAGACGGCCACCTCCTGGGAAGGGTCACCCACCAGACCACGCCCATCTCCATGCTCCTGCTAGGCACACACCTGGAGACCATCCGTTTTCATGTGCTGAGGTCTCCTAATCTTCCCCTGATCCTTGGGTACCCCTGGCTGCGTCGGCATAACCCCCACATCGACTGGTCTACGGGGTCCATTTTGGGGTGGAGTTCTTCGTGCCATCAGGTCTGCCTTCAACAGACGGTCACGCCAGTGCCA
>NW_024651138.1:0-403 GCF_008729295.1 Plectropomus leopardus
CTTATAAACACAATAAAGATGCAATTTATAGCAATTAACTATTGAAATTCAGCAATTAAAAAAACTAATTAATTAGTAATTATTCTGAGTAAATTAAAGTTTTTGCTCAAACTGACACTGACAATGAGCCTCAAAGCTTCTGTGGCAAGCAGCGTCAGCTGACAGACAAAATGATCATGTATTATTATATAACAGATATATAATAGAAAATATTTCATGAAGTGTTATTTCAACTGAATGTTATTTTGTTTTTATTTGAAGAAACTCAATTCGATGCGAGGATTGCAGCGGTATACTGTGAAACCATTTGCTGTAGTCTGAAAACCTATGTTTTAATATAAAATAAATGTAATATAACAAATATAATATAATACATTTATAAATATTAATATAATATAATCAA
>NW_024651139.1:0-500 GCF_008729295.1 Plectropomus leopardus
TCGGTAAGGTTAAGATTGGTGCTGTGCACGGTTAACGCCAGAACTGGCAATCTGTATTGGACAGAGTCCATTAGCCTCCAAAGAGGGTATGTTTTCAGTTCTGTTTGTTTATTGATTCATCAGCAGGATTACAGAAAATTTTGATCGAATTTGATTGAAGGATGTAGCATGAGCAAAGGAATGTTAGCCATGTGATGCAACCAGTTAGCCCTGTCACTGTATGTGTGCGGGTGGATGCTCACCAACTGTCCCCATCACAGAGCTTGCACCCCTGCAGCAGTAGGCCAGGCCCCCAGCGGCAAGGAGGTGCAGGGACAGCAAGGATAAGCTGCAAATTAATGCACTGTGCACAGCTCTACAATGAAGTAACATCTTGCACATTTTAAATAGGTTGTAAATTTGCATATAGCAAGACAAACCACCAGCTAAAAAGAACAATGCATTTTCTCTTTGCTAACAGAGATGATTCACGTTTATTTGCAGAGAGGCTAAGTGCAATC
>NW_024651140.1:0-446 GCF_008729295.1 Plectropomus leopardus
TTATAAAAAGAAAATAACAAAAAACCCACACCCCAAACTCAAAAGGACTTAAAAAGGTTAAAAGTCTTATCGGCGGCGGTAGTGTACATATGTAATATACATTTTATGGGATAAAAAAAAAAAAAGGCTATACGTACTGTGAAGATCTAGCGATCGACATATGAATATTTTTACGTTATGTAAGATATACACAGAGAAGGGACAAATGTCCATGACGTACACAACATGTTGACAGTTTCGGTTGCTACACGGATGTATTTAAGCCTCGCACAGTCGCTTTGCGCCGCCCTGTAGTTTTTCCTCGCGCATTGACTCTACTAGCAGCACTTTCGGTTCGTGTTTGTTTTATCTTTTCGCTGAATTTCGTTCATTTATAATTGACAGTGTGTTATTGACTGTTTTTTTTTATCACTTGGAGTTTTACCGTCACTGACGGAAGTGGAGCA
>NW_024651141.1:0-329 GCF_008729295.1 Plectropomus leopardus
AAGGAAGCTTATATTGACTGCATGATATGTTGTAATGAAACATTTCCATCTTGGGGTGTGTATGTTTGTATTTGTCCCTTTTATGTCCTTCTGTGTCCCCGCTCTATATTTGAAACTAAATATTCATCAGAAATGTGTGTTCAAATATAAACACATGATTTTACTTGTTTCTATATCATCATCCTTTCAACATTTCTTTATATTTAATCCACAGATTCCTTCATATAATACTAGAAAAGGTTGATGAGCTTCACCTTCCTTTTTACAAAACACGGCCAGTATTGTTATGCTACTCCGTCTGTTCCCAGAGTACACTCTGCATTCCCAGT
>NW_024651142.1:0-384 GCF_008729295.1 Plectropomus leopardus
TGGCAGTGGTAGTATTAGATCACTTACCTCCAAAGAGACTGAAGCCTTACTCCAGCGCCTTAGACCACTCGGCCACACTACCTTATCAACAGGTTCCTCCTTCTTTGCTGATCGTGGTGCTTGACAAATCTTAGACAAGTTGATCAACTGGCAATGATTTTTGCTCCTTCAGCAGCGCTATCATCTAAATACCAAGCATGGTCCAAGCAAGTTTGGTTCAATGTTGTGTGAATCCTTGGGAACCTTTGTGAAACACTGTTAACCAGTGCAGTAGTTGGAAAGATGATCATTCAGTGGACCTTCTTGTTACCCCCTTTTCCAGTTTTGCTCGTTTACTCTTAAACATGTCTACTTTTTCAATGTAGACAGAAGACAACCCACAAA
>NW_024651143.1:0-240 GCF_008729295.1 Plectropomus leopardus
TGACTTTGACACAAACAAACTCACCAAATTTGTCTCTGAATGTATTTCTCAGTTTCTACCTTTTAATTTTTAATTCAATGATTTTCTAGCAACTAACTTTAAGTAAACAGAAGACATCAGATTTTATTTGGTTTGACTTGAGTTACTTTATTGTTCGTCTCAGTGGAAATTTTGTGTTTGGCTTCTCCCAAAGTACAGCAAAGGTACATCCAACGCACATAACACAGCACAGAAATAAAA
>NW_024651144.1:0-273 GCF_008729295.1 Plectropomus leopardus
TATGTGTGAAATATTACACTGGCTGAAATGAAGTTTTAAAACTTATCACTACTGCTGCTACTGCTGATTTTCCAAATAATAGTAATAGTGGTAGTACTGCTACTGCTTCTGCTAATACTAAAAAAAATTGGATAGTACTTAAACAACAACTACATGCACAACAAGTAGTACTACTACTGCTGTTAGTACAACCACCACTACATTACAAAGGGTTAAAACCAAAAAAAACAAATCAACCAAAAACCATGAAACCGGATACAAATACGGAAAACC
>NW_024651145.1:0-321 GCF_008729295.1 Plectropomus leopardus
CATGACCTCCACAAAGCCAGAGTGCTTCAGATTACTCCCAACATCCACTTGGTTCATGTTGAACTACAGTATCTCTATGACTCTGTTTCTAAGGTAACAACAAACAAGAAAGCTATTAAGACTTCTCAAAAAATCAGAAAAATATATGTATGTAATAAAAACAATCTCCTCATACAATTTAATGTCTGTATAAGTTTTTTATGTTCTTTTCTTTTTATTTGTTTTAAGTTTGAAAATAATAAGTTTGATGAGAATAAGTTTTAAAAATGATAATTTTATAATTGTTTTAAAACGAAGTGTATGTCTGTACAATGCACTTTA
>NW_024651146.1:0-1305 GCF_008729295.1 Plectropomus leopardus
TTTTTTATAAAATTCGACTGGGTAGCCATCAGGCCCGGGGGCCTTACCGCTCTGCATAGCAGAAATGGAGCTGGTAATTTCATTAAGTGTGAGGGGCTTATCCAAATCTGTTCTTTTGTTAGGATCAATGGAGGGGGCATCTAAGTTATCTAAAAAATTTAACATGTCCGTATCATCCTCTGGGAATTCAGACGCATACAAATTTGAATAAAATGTCTTAAAAATATTATTAATTTCGACAGGGTCGACTGTTAGCTCATCAGAAGACTTCTTAATCTGTGGTATGAGCTGAGCTGCTGCTCTGCATTTAAGTTGGTGAGCCAAGAGACAGCCCGCCTTTTCACCATGCTCATACGTGAATCCTCGAGACCTGAGGAGAAATTGTTCCGTTTCTTGTGTTGATATTAGATTATACTGCATTTGTAAATCCAGTCTTTCTTTGTATAGTTCAGGAGATGGTGACATTGAGTGTCTACGGTCTAAGTCAGATATTAAATCTATGAGTTGTTCCTGCTTTAGTTTTCTGGCTTTATTGCGTGCTGCTGTATAAGATATTATTTCACCCCTGATTACCACTTTCAATGTCTCCCACAGGACGGACGGCGATACTGAGTCTGATTTGTTTGTCAATAGAAAATTATCTATAGCAGTAGATATTGTTTTATAAAAGTTTTCATCTGCTAGTAGAGTTGAGTCCATTCTCCAACTGGGGCGCTGAGCTTGATTGAGAGGAAAGTCTAAATCCAGTAAAACCGGTGCATGGTCTGATTCCACAATAGCCGAATATTCACTTTTCCTAACAAAAGGCAGCAGTGATTTATCTATAAAAAAGTAATCAATTCTTGAATACGTTTGGTGCACGTGTGAGAAAAATGAGAACTCCTTGTTACGCGGGAAGAGAAAACGCCAAGGATCCACACAACCTGCCTCATTCATGAATGTAGACAGGGCATGCGCCATCCTGGAAGGAGACACCAACTTAGAGCTGGATCGGTCCAAGGTCGGATCCATAACACAGTTTATGTCACCCCCAAAGATCAAACGGTGAGAGTTCAGATTAGGCAGAGTAGAGATAAGCTTAGATACAAAGCTGGCATCGTCCCAGTTAGGAGCATATATACAAGCAAGTGCAACTTGAGTATGAAGGAGGGAGCCAGTCACTATGACAAATCGGCCTTGTGGGTCTGATATGGACTCCTTCAGGGTAAACTGTACATTTTTGTGTATTAAAATCGCTGTACCTCTTGCTTTAGTGTTGAATTGTGAATGGTAAAGTTGTCCCACCCATGGTTTTTTGAGTTTCAT
>NW_024651147.1:0-266 GCF_008729295.1 Plectropomus leopardus
CACCTCCCATCCTCCCTCCCTTTTAATCCCATGGTACCTACATAGCACCTTTTTCCCAAGCACATTGGCACTCTCTAACTAACCTTAGTCTAGTCTCCCACCATTTCACAAAGTCTCGGTTCCCATGTGTGGCTACTGTAACCCCATTATTAGCATGAACTAGAAACAGTGTCTTATTATTATGTTAACAATGTTATATAACAGTGAAGCAATTTAGTTGAATGTATAACGCCTCATGAGGGCAGTCTTAACATGACTGCATAGTA
>NW_024651149.1:0-353 GCF_008729295.1 Plectropomus leopardus
GTTTTTACACTCACCATGGTTCGGAGTCCTCTCAGCTCCCATTAGCTTCACCCTCGTTTTCTCTCGGGGTCGGTTGAATTTTTTCCTTTAAGTTCGCTTTTTGTCTTCGGTTAGCTTCTGTGAGCCTGTCTTCACCGTGCATGCTGTTGTCAGCAAAGAAATACGCATTTTTTTCTTTGTTGGTTGCTGTTTTTCGGCCTTATCCATAGTTCATCTCCCGAGACCGCGCGCCGAGGGTAGTGAGCTTGACTGAGCTCGTGAGGGGGACGGGGGTGCGCAGCGTGTGCACGAGCGGTGACACTGCGCGTGCAGCAAATCCCAATATAAACACCAGGAGGAGCTAGAGGAACCTT
>NW_024651150.1:0-457 GCF_008729295.1 Plectropomus leopardus
TAACCCAGGATAAAGAGGATCAGTGAATGTGGTGTTGAAGGTGCAGAGGTGGATCAGTGTGTCAGAGGAGACTCTGTAGAAGGACAGAGTGCCAGCAGGATAGTCCACATACACTGCTACTCTACCAGATACAGAGGAGGAGGAGATAGTTTTTCCAGTGTTATTATGACAGACAAAGTGGCCATTATCAGAGCAACTCAGTCTCCAGGACTGATCATTCTCTCCAAACCTGCAATCAGATCTGTCTCCTCTCCTGCTGATTCCTCTGTAAGTCACAGCTACAGAAGCACCTCCTCTCCACTCCACCTCCCAGTAACTGCGACCAGTCAGACCAGTTTTACACATCAGCTGAGGCCAGAAGTGAAATCTGTCTGGATGATCAGGATACGGCTGCTCATCCTGCACGATCGTCATTGTCCTGTTGTTGTCAGACAGTTTAATGTTTGTGTGTACGGTG
>NW_024651151.1:0-218 GCF_008729295.1 Plectropomus leopardus
CACAGTATCAAACGATGGGCGCTCCTCAGTGAGTTAATGACGCCAGAGAGCAGAACTGTCACATTAAAACATCTCTGTCCCACTCGCTGGTCATCTCGCCATGATGCGCTTTTTGCGTTAAGGCACAGATATGGAGATATTATAAAAGCCCTCGTCAAAATATCCCTGACCAGTGTATAAACGCTGCCTCACAGTTACTGCAAGCTAAGGACGCGGAT
>NW_024651152.1:0-381 GCF_008729295.1 Plectropomus leopardus
AAAGAATAAAAATGTAACATGTCCAGTTCTACATCTTAACACTAGAGTACACACATTCATCATTGGTGCTGTTCCCGTGTCTTCTTGATCTATAAGGCAGGTTGACACTTAAAGCAGCATAATGAAGGTCGTCTCTGTTTCGGTAACCCTGGTAACAAAATAAGTAGAAGTGAATGAGTGTATCGTAAGAAAAAAAACACAATACAACTTGTTATTTTGCAGTAAAAGGGTAGATTATTAATAAATGAATTTTACCTCAGCATCTGCTGTGGAGAGAGCTGATAACCTTGATTGAGACTCTGGTTGTGAAACACAAGCAAAAGCTCTTACTCAAATTTTCTATTTAGTGAACACAAGTTATCAGATGCAAGCAGAAACACT
>NW_024651153.1:0-251 GCF_008729295.1 Plectropomus leopardus
CACACCTGTGTCCACTCAGCTCATCAGCCTGCCTTTATAAAGCTTGATGTCACTCCACTGCTTTGCTGCTTAATTCTGTACAGTCTGATAGTGTTTCTGTGACTTCAGTGTTTTGTTTTTGAATGGCTTCAGGGTTTAAGCTGCCAGTTTTGCAGTGTTTGTTGTTTGCTGGTGAATTTTATTTGTACTTACTAGTGTTTTTAAGTTTCTGTGTGCTCAGGTACTCCTGTGTTCCTCGCTGTTGCGCCTCA
>NW_024651154.1:0-257 GCF_008729295.1 Plectropomus leopardus
TTGCTGAAATTTATTGGTCTATGCCAGAATTGGCGAACACTACACACATACAAGACAAGGACTTGACTGATATGAGTCAGACTCATAAACTAAGTTTTTGGCAGGGAAAATTGAGTATTCAGTATATGCAAATTCAGGAGACACGGAGACAATTGTGTCACAAATAAACAAAATGCCATATACTTGAATATTAAAACATGTCTGTACTCTGTAATAGACAAAGTATGTCATTAAATCACAATTTCTAAATTAAAAAT
>NW_024651155.1:0-490 GCF_008729295.1 Plectropomus leopardus
ACTGTCTGTGCAGCCACAGTGGCCTCATTTTATTAACATGCAAAACAGCCGGTCCGTGTGTGTGTGTGTGTGTGTGTGAGTGGGAGTGTGTGTGTGTGGGAGTGTGTGTGTAGAGGTTATTCTGGGACGGAGGCCAAACTGCTGTAAAATAGGACAAGAATGTGAATTATTTGTTTTCCTGGGTGCTTTTGAGCACACTCATGCTTTTATTTTGTACTGTACTCAGATCAGCGTTAGCGCCGACCCAACATCTGCCTGATGACTGACCGTCTGTCTGCCTCTTTCTTTTAGCTTCTTTGTATTTCTTTTTTACTTCCTCCCATTCAGTCTCCATCTGTGTTTCTGTCTTTCTCCATATATCCAGCTAATGTCTCGCTTTGTTGTCTCTCACAGCTAAAACAATATGCATGATCGCAAGATTCCACATTATTGTTGAAAAGCCCTCAGTCCAAACTTAAGCTCTGTGTACATGTATACAGATACTTTTTTT
>NW_024651156.1:0-407 GCF_008729295.1 Plectropomus leopardus
TTGACACTTAAATTCAGGTGGAGGATCACCAAACCTTCCTTCTCACATGATGAAAGGACACCTTTGCTCTTGTGACAACAGTAACATGTTGATGTTTAGCAGGCATATTGTTTAGCATGCTCAGAATGTTAGCTTAGCATGGTAATATTTGCTAATTAGTACAAAGTAAAGCTGAGGCTAGTTTTGCAGGTAATTGGTCATAAACAATGGAGAAATTGAGCTAAATTTATAAAATCATGACCTGATGATGCAGCTAAATTAGGGAAGGTAAGGGCTAAACCAAGTAGATTTTGAGATATTTCACAGGACTATTAAAAATTTGGCAAGGGGCACCAAACTTTCTAACCAAAACCAACATGCCACTCAGACAATCGGCAAGTTAACGTCTAAGCGACCACTGACATTTT
>NW_024651157.1:0-1104 GCF_008729295.1 Plectropomus leopardus
CTTTCTATATATAGTTAGCAGTAAAGTACAAACTAAGCTGATTGTAGTTAACAGCCTAACATTTGAAACGAGTGCTCTGGTCTCTTAAGCACATTTGTGATATTTGCAGAGAGGTGTTTGACTATTATTTTTATTTCCACTTTTTTATGGTGTCGTTGTGATGATGAGCTCACTCATTAATGAACATAAAGATTAAAACAGTGATGTGGCTCTTACAATCAGGTGCTGCTCCCCCCTCAGACACAGGTGCTGAAAAAAAGATATAAGTAAATAAATGAAATACTGTACATTTGGAGACCATGTCCTCTGTAAATCATGTTAATACAAAAGTTTTAAAAAAAACAGACCAAATATCTACAGCTCTGCTAGCAGCTCTGTGAGGCTGTGATAGACTCATCTGTGCTTTGACCTAAATGCTAACAAGCTGATGTTTAGCAGCTACGCTGACCATGTTCACCATTTTAGTTTAGTTTGTTACATAATCATGCTAACATTAGCTAATTAGCATGAACACAGAGTACAGGTCACCTAGGACTTGACTACACATAAAGGAAAAGGTGACAAATGTTGGTTTTAAATCAAGTCAGCAACACCAGCTCTGATCTGCTGGTTATCAGTTCTTAAACTCTACAAAGATGCTCTTTGACTCTCAGGGTCTGTGCTGTTATAGATATCATGTACAAGTATCGTTCAGGGAGAATTTATTTAGAAATAGTTTTACCTTTAAACCACAAACATTGAAAAGTCAGAAAAACCCAAAACACAGGAACTTTAAAGAAGAGCATTCAGTTGGAACTTGTTAACTCTCACATTTGATATTATCTGACTGGTTCAGCTTTTTCAATCATTTGTTCAGTTAATTTTCTCAATAAAACATGAAACCAAACAGACAAACTCTGCATGATATTTAAAGAGGACACTAACCAGGTTGAGCAACCATCTGTTCCTGCAGGACCTCCACTGCTGCTTCTGTGGACGAATCACATGAATGTCATCGTACATACAGACAGATTTATAGTTTTACAGTTTCATAGTCAGATGTCAATCTTACGGTTGGACTGTCTGTGTGTGTTACAGCAGAGAGCTTCAATACTGACCTGGAGC
>NW_024651158.1:0-201 GCF_008729295.1 Plectropomus leopardus
AAGAGATTTGTAGTGTACGCTTCTTTTTTCATGAGGTTCTTCATAGTTTAGATGTTTCTCTCTGGTGTTGTCTGCGTGAGGGCTCCTGCAGAAGCTAAAGTGATGTCACTTGCACAAATTTGGCTGTCTTAAATACCCAAAGCAGCCAATTCTCCCCAACTCCACCTTCCTTTTAATGTAGTTTCAATGGTCTTGAGAATT
>NW_024651159.1:0-367 GCF_008729295.1 Plectropomus leopardus
CCTAAAAAGTCGCCTATTAGAATACTACTTTAAATATCTGATAATTACTGTACTTAAGTATCAAAAGTAATTTTATTATATTAAACTTACTTTATTACTAATGAAGGTACAAGTACAAATGTACAAAAGCATGCAATAAATGGTGCAATTTTGGGCAATTTTTAAAGAAAAAAAATATCACAAAAATGTTTTTCTTCAAAAACCCCCAAGTTTTTTTTAAATAAAAGGCAATGGTCAGAATTTAAAAAATAATTTAAAACATGAAAAATCTGCAGTAAAATATGTGCAAAATACAGCAATTTAAATGTATATAACCCTCTCCTAAAGCCAAAATAAAAAACACAGAAGTCCCTCCCCAGTGCTTAAA
>NW_024651160.1:0-212 GCF_008729295.1 Plectropomus leopardus
TCCTCACTGCCCCTTTCTGGCACTTCATGTACCTGGAAGACAAACACGGCTGGTTTTAGTTCCGTCAGCTCTCGTAGAAAGATTAATCACAGGACAGATTACAGCAGAGCTTCGTGTTAAAAGTCTCACCACTGGGACAGGGTCCGCTGGTTTACTTCAAAAAGCCAAAAAGCTGAATGTCAGTCTGAGCCATCAGCCTCGGGCTGGCCAGC
>NW_024651161.1:0-233 GCF_008729295.1 Plectropomus leopardus
CTGTGAATGTCTCACTCTCAATGTCAGGCTTGGTGGCTGCAAATTTCTCAGCTGAAATTTTCAAAATTAAAACCTGTTCTGGTGGATGATGTGTTCACCATTTGTTCCTTTGTTTCTCGGGCAGCTGTCTGTACCAGTGAATCAGGTTATAGGTAGGACCCTTCGGCTGCACTTCATGGTTGCACCGTCACCCTGTTTTTCCAGCAGTATTTTGGTCACTTCCATCAATAAAA
>NW_024651162.1:0-226 GCF_008729295.1 Plectropomus leopardus
CCTGAATAAGTTTGTGTTCGTGTATTTGGACGACATCCTGATTTTCTATCGGTCCAGACAGGAACACATCCATCACGTCCAGTCGGTCCTGCAGCTTCTCCTCAAGAACTCTCTGTTCGTAAAGGCGGAGAAGTGTCACTTCCACGCATCCTCTGTTTCTTTCCTGGGGTACATCGTGTGTCACAACCGCATGGAAATGGACCCTGACAAGGTCTCGGCGGTGACC
>NW_024651163.1:0-285 GCF_008729295.1 Plectropomus leopardus
GATGTAGGATGTCGATCATGTAGAGCCTGCTTTGCATGCACAGAGAAAGTGTAACATGAGGACAAAACCAAAGACAATTGTACGGAGGAGGTCTAATACCTGCTTTAAAATTACTTTCAGATTCTATCACATGTGTGCGATGCCATCCTGAGTTCTGGTCAAATCAGAGAAGAGATGCCTGTGTAAAGAAGGAGGCAGAGTTTCTGTCTTATGAAGAGATTATGGGAGCACTGCTCACTGCTGCATCATTATTTGGAACATGCATCACTGCTGTTGTGGCCTTCA
>NW_024651164.1:0-669 GCF_008729295.1 Plectropomus leopardus
TCAAAACACTCTAAAATGCATTTGTTTTTGCTGCTAAATTTCTGAATCCTTGAAATGTCAAACAATAAGATGAAATGTCACTGTAAACAGATTTTATACAATTTTAGGATGTCATAGTTTTATTTTTATTGCCTCCGTGCCAGCGTTGGTCGAGGCTGGAGGGGTTTAGTTTTTGGGTTCTGTCTGTCAGCCTATTCCTGTGAAACCCATATCTCGAGAAGGCCTTGAGGAAATTTCTTCAAATTTAGCACAAATGAACACGTTGACTCAAAGTTGAAGTGAATAGACTTTTTTTGGTCAAAGGTTAAGGTCACTGTGACCTTGTCAGTCTAATTTCTGTGAGGACGATACCTCAAGAACACCTCAAATTCGGCCGAAATGTTTGAGCAGACTCAAGGATGAGCTGATTAGATTCTGGTGTTTAAAGACCATGTAGAAACGTTTGTAAGTAGGCATCTAAGGAGGGTAAAACAGAACAGGTGTCATTCCAGGTTCTGAAGGGTTAAATGCCAGAAAAGGGTGCAGGAAGTCATGTATTCACTGCACATCATGAAACTGCAGTTCATGGCCCAAAATTTACAAAGAAATTCGTTAAAAGTTACAAGCAAATACACAAAACAACTTAAACAAACAAAAAATCCTCATACATTTTTAAAAGATTCCCAAAAG
>NW_024651165.1:0-233 GCF_008729295.1 Plectropomus leopardus
GGACAGACGGTTTGACTTCAGACAAACACGGAAGCGGCGACGTCCTCGACTCATAGACTTCATATGGAGCTGCAGCGTCCACTCCTGGAGCTGCTGAGACACAGAGGACAGAGACACGAAGGACACAAAACGCACGAGGAAACAGAGACATGAAGGACAGAAACGTACAAGGACAAAGACATGGAGGACAAACACAAAGACGGAGACATGAAGGACAGAAACACACAAGGGGA
>NW_024651166.1:0-311 GCF_008729295.1 Plectropomus leopardus
ATAAGTGCTTCCCTTTGGGGTTGTCTTATTATGAGTCTTCAACAGAGAGAACAACGCACAAGTGCCGACAATGTCAATGTTTCACCATTGACACACCAGTATCTCAATGAACAAAGTTGGCACCAACATTACCCAAACACAAGCACTGACTTGAGTTCTGACTGCAGTAAGTGCTACTTGTTGGGGTTGTGTGGCTGACCGCTTCATTCCCAGGTCAGCCCTTCTCGATGGCATTTTATTGGTTTAAGAACACTGACACATTTCCCTGTTTGTATTTCCCTTACTTGAGAACTGACTTGACTGTAAATCTA
>NW_024651167.1:0-262 GCF_008729295.1 Plectropomus leopardus
GTACTGTACTCTACTACACTCTACTGTACTCTATTCTACTGTACTGTGCTCTACAGTACTGCACTCTACTGTACTGTGCTGTACTGTACTCTGCTGTACTCTATTGTACTGTACTCTACTGTACTGTATTGTACTGCACTCTACGGTTCTCTTTTGTACTGTACTCTACTGTACTGTACTGTTCTCTACTGTACTGTACTGAACTCTACTCTGCTCTACTGTACTCAACTCTACTGTTCTCTACTGTACTCTATTGTACTGT
>NW_024651168.1:0-1123 GCF_008729295.1 Plectropomus leopardus
TCTGGGAACAGGCACAAAGTCTTCTGGCACAAATACTTTCACGTCTTTTGTCATCTTGTCCATCTCTGAAACATCAAAAGCTTCATCAGACCTCTTTTTCATCAAAAGTATTTGACATTACAGAACGCCACAACTACAAAATATCAAGTAAATCACATTAACATTGAAATGACAAAAGTTCAAACCAAACTAAGCATCTACAGCTCTGCTAGCAGCTCTGTGAGGCGGTTCTTAGGCACACCTGTGCTTTGACCCAAATGCTAACCTCAGTAAGCTAACATGCATTTTAGTTTACTGTGTTACAGTATCGTGCCAACATTAGCTAATAAGCACTGACACAAAGTACAGCTGAGGCTGATGGGAATGTCATTAGTTTTGCAGGTTGTTCTGACTAGACTAATAACGCTACATTCCAAAATTAATTTAATGATTTTCATCAAGCACAAGTCAGCACCAACTGCTCTGATCTGGTGGCCATCAGTTCTCAATCTCTTTGAGACTCTAAGGGGCTTTGCTGTGATAGAGATCATGGACCAGACTGAGCTTTAGCTGCACTGCTCTGTTCTTCAACAGCAACTACACAAACAGTAAAATTGTTCTTGGTGGACATCTGCCCTTTCATTCAAATCCAACATTACAATCTTCTTCAGAAAAAAAAGATCTTATATTATTTCCCGTCAAACCACAAACAGTTTTGATTCAGAAAAACTCAAAACACAGGCACTGAAACCTTCTGGTTGAACTTGTTTATCCTTGCTTTTGATATTACATGATAACTTGAGCTTTTTCAATTATTTGATTAGTTATTTTCTCACATGGCTGTCACAGTGAAGGCTCAGTAAAACATGAAACCAAACAGAAAAGCATTAGATTTAAAAGAGGACACTAACCAGGTTGAGCAACCATCTGTTCCTGCGGGACCTCCACTGCTGCTTCTGTGGACGAATCACATTAAGGTTGGTGTTAGTACAGGCCATTTGCTTGGCTCGGTTCTTGAGATATGCTAAGGGCACACATACAGACAGACGAATTTATAGGTTTACAGTTTTATATTTAGATGTTAAACGTAACGTCTCACTGTCTGTGTGTGTTACAGCAGAGAGCTTCAATACTGACCTGGAGC
>NW_024651169.1:0-228 GCF_008729295.1 Plectropomus leopardus
TGAGATAATTTTCTCTCACTTTTTCGGGCTGTTTTGTGTCTCCTTGTGCCTGTTTTGACCCTTTTTGTAGTTATTTTGTGTCTTTTCTGTCATTTTGCGTCTCTTCGGTTTGTGTGAAGTTGTGTGAAACTTCCAGACGAGGCGTCCCTGACAGGATGTCTTCTGAAAACAGGAAATTCAAATCTGTTAATTCAGTAAATCTGATGGACATAGTTTTTAATAGGAGGG
>NW_024651170.1:0-457 GCF_008729295.1 Plectropomus leopardus
ACGGTTTGACTTCAGACAAACACGGAAGCGGCGACGTCCTCAGCTCAGGACAGACGGTTTGACTTCAGACAAACACGGAAGCGGCGACGTCCTCGGCTCACTGACTTCATGTGGAGCTGCAGCGTCCACTCCTGGAGCTGCTGAGACACAGAGGACAGAGACACGAAGGACACAAAACGCACGAGGAAACAGAGACATGAAGGACAGAAACGTACAAGGACAAAGACATGGAGGACAAACACAAAGACGGAGACATGAAGGACAGAAACACACAAGGGGACAGAGACATGGAGTCCTGTCCTGCAGCTTCATTCATGTCTGTATAATGACGTTTGTGTTGCAGCTAAACTGATTTGATTAAACGGAATAAACTTTCTTATATATACTATATACACACACATATATATATACACAGTGTATATATATATATATAAATAATCCATCTTTTATTTTGTTA
>NW_024651171.1:0-540 GCF_008729295.1 Plectropomus leopardus
ATCTGGCGTCTTTGGACCGGAGCTGCTGCTGGCTGCTGGACCGTCACTTCCTGGTCCGTAGGTGGCTGCGCTGCGGCGGGTTGTTGTGTCGGGGCTGCCTGTACTGCAGGTGGCTGAGGTGTGACAGGCTGTTGGACTGCAGTGGGACCCTGGTGACGTGTATTCGCCGTAGGAATATGCTCGTTTAGATAAGCCCTTAGAAGGGCTTTGGTTTGGTCCAGGGTCTCCTCTCTGAGCCTGCGGCCGAGTTTGCGCCTGGCCCACGCTGTGGCTATTATGAATGGGCCGTCCCACTCCACGGAGGGGAACTCGGTCAGGTTCTGGAGCTCGTCCGTTATGATGTCTTCGTAGTGTTGCTGCAGTATGAGTAGTGCATTGGCTTGCCAATTTTTTGCATTGCCTTCCAGCATTAGCTGCGTTTTTTCGCAGGGGGAGGCAGGTTTTATAAACGTGGCTAGATCAGCCGTTGCTTTGCTAATTGTAGGTGGTGGGTCTCTGCCCGATGTGTTTTTGAGGTGATGTTTGGCTGTAATTATTTTA
>NW_024651172.1:0-239 GCF_008729295.1 Plectropomus leopardus
ATGCACACAGATGTCGCTGTTTTAAGTCGAACTCTGTTATTTTTTTTTCATTTAAAGTCTGATTATTTAAATCTCTTACGCAGTTGGTGATGATCTGTTCAGACTGACAGAGTAGAGCTTCGTTCTGTTATCTGTATTTATTTCAGTGCTAATCACATTACACAACTTTACACTCAGCCCAAATAGTCCTGATTAACCCTTTCAAACCTGGATCGGACACCTTTCACAAGTATTTCATA
>NW_024651173.1:0-566 GCF_008729295.1 Plectropomus leopardus
GATGTGATACTGTAGCTACACAGAGTATTGTTAACTTACATTAATAGAAATAGTAAGTACTGAACTTAATATTTTTTAACAAGTTTGTCTGTATTTAATAATTAAAATGACATAATATAAACAGACCAAAAACTTACGAGAAATTAAATAAAACTACATTTCTTTAAATTTGTCGGTAAATTTTTTTTAAAAAATGCCCTGAAACACTTTTTTTCTGTACTTGATACATTTTTTAGACTTACAAATTAATATTTTCTGTTTCTGCTGAGTATCTCAGTACTGACTGTCGTGTTTTCGATCGGTCAGTGCCTTTTTACGGTGTAACTGAGGGCAATGTTAGGGAGGCAAAGTAAGAAATTAAATGCAAATAAGGGATTTGGGTAACTGTAATGTATGCCGAATTTACCTCCGGCTACTACTAAATTGGAAAATATCATAAGTTATGTTTTACGAGGTCAATATATTTGCCGATAACAGTGTCAAGTTATACTGACATATTCTGGAAAGGGAGTTTGGCTAAAAGACGATTGCTACATGTACAACCGTGAGGAGGCGTCCATGCTAAC
>NW_024651174.1:0-458 GCF_008729295.1 Plectropomus leopardus
TTTTTTCCCCCTATTTCTCAACATTTGATGTTTATAATGCTAGCTGTTACTTAAACATTTCTTTTGTTATTTGTTTTTCTGCAGGGATGCGGTGATGAAATGCTTCACAACCTGTCTGAGTTAGGACACCTTAGTCCACATTGTGTGAAGACTGGTCCTAAAATGCAAACTGTAAGAACAGTGCCTTTGTAAAATATACATCTCTTCTGTTTATACATTATATCTCCAGATTTTTACTATGGCTTGTTTCATACTGTGAATTCTCGCTTTTTAAGTCTAGCTGATAACTACAGTATAATCAGATACAACACTTACCTTTAGCTTTTAATGTCAGAGAAATTAGTGCCTTTAATGCTAATATATTTCAAGATATTCCTGTTTTCTGAGGATTTTATACCATTTAAGTGCAGGGAAATTATTTTGATTTTCTGTAATTTACAACACAAATGCCTTTATAT
>NW_024651175.1:0-339 GCF_008729295.1 Plectropomus leopardus
TTTTCTGTATTTGAGAAATGCATCATGTGTGCAGTCATTCAGCTACAGCAGTCTTCTGTGCAATTATTCAAATGTGCAATATTCTTTCAAGTCTCGAATGTAGGCTATATTAATCATATGTTACTCATATTGTATATATTCCTACTCCTATTGTTGTTTTTTTATTTTTATGTTTCGTTGTACATTGTTGCATCATACAAATTTGTTCTATTTCTAATTATACTTACTAGTGTTATACATTGTACTTAGCACATGACACAATTTTATATTTTACACACTAAGCACATTATACATATTTATAATTTTTAATATTTACATATTTGTGCCAGTTATTTTTTA
>NW_024651176.1:0-531 GCF_008729295.1 Plectropomus leopardus
TATTTATTACCACTATCATTCTATTTAGCTATTTATTGTTTTATATTTACATGTATGAGGTGACACTGTTAAAGTGAAAAAAGTTCACTAAGATATTAATGATAAAAATTACATGTACATTATAATGGCAAATATCAAACATACAGCTTCTTAATATTATTTATTTTATTAATAATAATCAGTCTTGTTGTGTTTGTAGAGCTCCCTCCTTATTGAAACATTGCCACTGTTTGAAGATCAATATTTATTTTTTTATTGCACACATCAGAGCTGCCGCCTCACATCCTTTTGCAGGATTGATACACGCAACTTTGTTGATCAGAATAATTTGCCATCGCTCCTGTAGGCCAGTAGAAACAGTGTTAATACCAAAGTAAAAACTGTTCAATTTTATTTCCAAATTCAAATCAGCGTTATTGGCATTACATTGTTGCCAAAGCAAAACAACAGATTATTAAATGAAGAAACACATTGCAGAAATACATGTAAGATACATACTATCTTAATTACATAGAAACATTTTTATGAGCT
>NW_024651177.1:0-375 GCF_008729295.1 Plectropomus leopardus
CCATCCCACGCTGGCAGCGACCTCCTGCAGCAGCAGGGACTCTCTGCTCATCTGAGCCAGAAGAGTCGTCAGGAACTCGTGAGCATCCTGAACACACAGAGACACACAGAGAGTTTGAAGCACAGAGAGCAAACTATCAGGAGGAGGAGAAACAACAACAATCAGACTGGATGACTCACTTTCTGGCAGAAATCCTCAAACTCGGGAGCCCAGATTGAGACGAGCCACTTGAGGCTGTAGAGGGCCGTGAGCTTCTGGTCAACGTGTACGGAGCGGTGACACAGCACGATGTTCATGAAGCTTCTGCAGAGGGTGGAGAAGAAATCATAGGTAAGTTTCTGCTGTTATTTCACTTTGGTCATTAGGATAGAGTCT
>NW_024651178.1:0-328 GCF_008729295.1 Plectropomus leopardus
ATGAATGTCTGCTTATGAAGTCCAAACAGCACCGTTGTTTACTTACATTTCTCAAGACCATTGAAACTACATTAAAAGGAAGGTGGAGTTGGGAAGAATTGGCTGCTTTGGGAATTTAAGACGGCCAAATTTGTGCAAGTGACATCACTTTAGCTGCTGCAGGAGACCTCACACAGACAATAGTAGAGAGAAACATCTAAACTATGAAGAATCTCATGAAAAAAAGCATACACTACAAATCTCTTATTTTGGGCCACCTCAAGGATGGACTGGACTTTGAATTCAGTAAGTGCACTTTTTTTGTAGGGGTTAACACGACAAATGCTGT
>NW_024651179.1:0-4279 GCF_008729295.1 Plectropomus leopardus
TTTTTTTCCTAAATTTGGACATGTATATTTATTTTCCCCACATGATGGCGACAAAGTTGTGACAAACCCTGACCTGTAGGTACTGTCTCAGCTGGCTCCACAGGCTGGTGCTGGATTTAGTATTTCAGCTGCGGATTTTTATGTCTTTTTTCATTGTTGCTGAAACATGAAGATTAGAATAAAAACTGTGATTAAAACACTAAACAGTTAATAGTCTTGGCATGAATACTGGTTTATTTTTTTCCTTTTCCTTAATGTGTTTATTTTGTGTCTTACACATGAATGTAAAATTATAATTTTGTAATTACTCGCACCATGGGGTAGAGGGTGGTTGTCAGCGTCAGGCTTAATTGGGAAAAGTGGCATAATTGTAGAATGTATTATTATCTGTGGACCCCCCCCCAAAAAAATGTTTAAAAATTATAATGCTGTATTTAATATCAAGTGCTGCTTAAAGTCAAAAGTCCTGCACAGTTTTTCCTTATTGTCTTTTACCAAAAGACAGTTTTGGATAAAGCTGTGCACTGTCCTCATATTTCCCCTCAAAAATGTCAGCAGGTCTTAATTTTTCCCAACAGGGGGAGTCAGAGGGTAAATACATACACCGGCCCAATCAATAGGCTGACTTTTAAAACATGTATAAAGCATTCTTCTAGTGTGGCTCTTTGTCCAAAAATAAATGCATAAATGCTACAAATATAAACTTTCTAAATAATTATTCGTTAAAATTAATTTACAATAAAATCCTACGAAGTAAACTCGGAAAAAAACACTCAAAATCATAAATCAGACTTTAAGTAACATTATTTATGAATAAAAGTCAAATCTAACTGCATCACAGAACACAACATTAGTGACTGATTATTGTAGATTTACTGTAGGTGTCAGTATGATTCATCAAAGAGTCAGTATTCATCAGGTGGAAACACACATGACTCTGAATGAATGATCATGTTTACTCTGTAACCGTGGAAATAAGCAACTGTTTGATAGCAATTTCACCATCGATCTAAAAATTGGTGGTTTGTTAATGTTGTGTTCACAACTTTAATCACAGGTTTATATTAAATGCTTCTAATTTCACACATGAGGCTGTGGTTGGGCCAGGATGAACCTGTCAAACCCACAGGGACTCAAAACAAGACTGTCACAAGGCCGATAAAAACTATCCCAGCAACGAGTACCACAAACAAGTAACAAAATAAGATCTTGAGATCTTTATCTGGAGTTGTTCAAAGCGACAGCGTCACAGCTGAGGGGGCAGACGTTAGTGTGGTTGAAGTATTTTCATTTTGATTCTTATAATACATGACTTACTGTCAAGTCATTATAGCAGCAGGTGTGAACGCAGCAGCTACTTACAGTTCAAGCACAACTTTTTCCATTTCATGAGATTTTGGAAATGGTTTGTTAAGTGAGAGTTTATTTGCCAAGAAAACTTGAAACCGACAAAGAATTCTGATCAAAAATAAAATAAAAAAGGAAAATTTGAGGAAACAACTGCTGAAGCACTGACTAAAGATTGTGGTGAAGAATTAAATTTGTCATTTTTCTGTAAAGCTTCTTAATATTATCCAACTTAAACTATTACTCCCTAAAAGTTGAGGATGAGAGTTAACTCCTGACACTGGAAATGGGAGTTTTCCCAAAACCAGGATTCCCACAACTTCTTAAACATCAGATTTAAGGACATTTCAAGGACTTTCCAGGTCTAACTCCTTCAAATTCAAGGACCCAACACACCATAGTTTGAGACGTGACTCAAGATTAATAACTGTTACATTATTGAGAATTTGATGGAGCTTTCATTGGGGGAAAAATCAATATGCCACAGTTTCACAATATTTCTTTGTGTGGCAATGTCATGTTGATAAACAGACGCCAAATATAGATTTTTTTTTTTGTATGAATTATAAATATTATAAATACAACTTAACTTTTAGTAGCCTGCTAGAGTAAGAAACATTTTTTCACTTGATTAGATCAATTTTACTGCAAAAAATTAAAAAGGACTTAGACAAGACAAGAAGATGAATTGACTGAAAACTTAATCTCATTAGATAAAACAAATTCTGACAAAGTCTTCTGTCAGGGACACTATTTGCAGTTGGTAATAACTTAACATATTTTACTGCAATACTCAGTATATCACAACAGTTTTAAAACTGCAGTAATATTGTACCGTCACTTTAATACAATGATAATATAATGTTGTTCGACCTTCGGTGATTCCCACCCCTGGTTTTAATCGATATACATTTGTAATATAACATATTAAATCTAAGTATCTTATCTTGCATCTACTTTAAAAATGTTTTCACTGATCAGATTCTTAAACTTTCAAGGATTTCAAGCACCATGCATAACTTTTACTGCATCGTCAGCAAACTCCATCTGCTGATGAAGGCCATGTGATATTATTGAAAGCTCTGCAGAAAGACAGCAAGTGGATGTTGAGTTGAGATTTTTGTCAAATAACGTTACATTAACTGTGCTTTTCATTGAGCAGTTTGTCCTTTGTTGTACTGTCTGGACAAAGTCATATAGTCAACAGTCAAGATGCAAATCTTTATAGAAACATATTGAATTTTACGCTGTGACACAGACATGTGACCGACCAGCAGCAATGCTAAAAATGTGAAACACGCTGACTGTTTTTTGCTCTGGAAGCGACTCTATCGGCCACACTGACCACATCCAGCGTAGCTACTTTCATATTTCAACCTGCTGCAGACTGAATGTCTGTCTGTTACAGTGACTTCCTAAGAAACTGCCCATCATTTCTTCACATCCTGTGATACAGAGGTGTGATGGCCATGACAAAGCATCTGCCCTGTGTACTCAAAGTATTAGTAAGACTCTGAATGCTGATATCTACATCAACCCCTGTGAAACGGAGGTATGATTAGTTTGGCACATGACACGGACATCCTTTTGAAACTACCAAACTGTATAATGTAGCATTATTACTTCCCCTTTTCTGCGTTTTTTTTACAGATATCAAAGTGGGGCAGGAAGTAATTGAAGAGTTTCAAGAAACAGGCCACTCTTCTTCCTGACACGTGGAAACCATGAGGTCAAACATTTTCCACTGTAAAATGACATTACTTCAAAATCTTTGCCCAAAAACCAATCCACTTTCATCATCCAGGCCGTCTGACTTTTGACCTATTAAATATTTTTATGCAACTCAATGATAAAATGGTTAAACTAATCAACACCTTATTTTCAGACTGAAAATATTTGGATCATTTTATGTCAAAATAAATCATAAATCATCACCTTTGACACCAGATTTGAAACTCAGAAAGTTTATCAGGCACCTGCACTTAAAGCAGACAGTCTGTTGCTCTTGAACCATTCAACTGTTTTACTGAAGCTCACGTCTTCAGACTTGGACTTGTTGACTCTGGTCAGGTCAAAGAGAGTGAACAGAACTACATCATCAGCAAAAAGCAGAAATTAAATCCTGAGGTCACATAAATCAGACTCTCTATGACTCTTCAGTCCATGAAAGTAACAAAAACCGTCTGTGACAAAGGACCACCTTAGTGGTTTTCACAGCTGCTTTTCTTATGCAAGTTGTGATATTTTTAGGCGTGTTTTGTGCTGAAAATGACGGGGCAAACTGGAGCTTAATATTAAGAGTATTCAGTGTTTCTTGCTGTGTCTGCGTGGCACGAACTAACACAACAGCAGCGGTAAACATTGGACACGGTGCTGTTAAACAGTCCCGGGATCTCCTACCAAGTCATAGCTCGACTGTCATTAAACCTGCCGACAAACGTAACGTTAGGTAACCTTAAAGGTAAGCATGATACTAACAGTTACTCTGTCAGTAAGTGTGTGACTTTGTCCCAGGCGCAGCAGTACTGTCATCATAAATACAGAGAGAGAGAGAATCAATACGCTGCATGCAGCTCTAGAAGGAAATTGGATTTTAACTGTTTTAAACAGTCAAATTTGTGCTTAAGTTGCGGTAATTAGACAAAGTTACAAAGTTGTAACGTTGTAAGGTTTTAAGGTTGCGCAGAATTCACTCAAATTGGCTGCATTAGCATTAGCAGTTAATGCAGCTGCAACATCGCAAAATCCAGGAGGGACTGACAGAACCATCACAAAATCCAAGAAATGTCCTTAAATCCCAGAAATGTCATAAAATTCTAGAAACATCCTTAAATCAGAGAAGCAGCCTAAAATCCTATAACTGTCCTTGATCCAACAAATGTCCTGAAATCAAAGAAATGTCCTAAATTATAAGAAATGTCCTAAAATCCTA
>NW_024651180.1:0-355 GCF_008729295.1 Plectropomus leopardus
ATAATTATTGTTACTATTCAGTATTCACACACTGTGTAAGATACTCCACCTCTTTCTATGGATGCCTGAATCTTGAGTCTCTCTGTCAGACCTTTTGAACTTGTTTGCATGATTTCGTGCCTCTTTTTTACGTCTCTTTATTGGTTTTCTAATTATCAAACAGGACAGATTGAAAAAAGATTATACAAAATGCCACAGAAATGTGAGGTAGCACAAAGCTCAGAGGATAATTTCTGTCCTGCTTCTGCCTAATCAATAAAGAGTTGCCAAGTCTCAAATTGTCATCAGAGCCTCGTAAAATAAATCTCACCTTTTCTAGTTTAACCCTTTGAAGTGAAGTGCTGTTTTCACATGC
>NW_024651181.1:0-220 GCF_008729295.1 Plectropomus leopardus
CATGGACATATATCATACAGTACAGTAAATCAATACAGTAAAAAGCATATGTGTGGCCAAATCTGGCCCCCCAAACCACCCTTAAATTCACAATAAAAAATAAAATGTCCTAAAATCCTTGAAACATCCTAAAATCTCAAAACATCCAAAAATCCTAGAAGCGTTCTAAAATTCTATAAAAGTCATGAAATCCTTGAAGTGTCCTAAAATCCCCAAACTT
>NW_024651182.1:0-266 GCF_008729295.1 Plectropomus leopardus
GAGAGAGAATATAGTTTGAGAAATATCAAATAACTAATGCGCTTTTCCAGGTGATATCCTGTTTTTGTTTTCTTTTGCTTTTTTTTGTTGTTTTTTGTCGCTAATTAAGGTTATTTTTTCATAACTTTTTACTAATTTCTTGCTCATTTGGAGGTCATTTCCTGTTGTGTCATTTATTGTCTTCTTTCCATGTTTTTGAAGGAAATTAAGCCAATTTGCTCAGGTTTCAAGGGGTTAACCATCCAAAAGAAGAGGTCTTTTGACAG
>NW_024651183.1:0-319 GCF_008729295.1 Plectropomus leopardus
ACAATTTTTTATTTATTTTATAGATCAAAACAACTAATCAAGAGAATTGACAATGAAAATAATAGTTGGTTGAATTTGTATTTGGTTATATGTATGCACTAAATGGTAAATAAAGGGTAATAAAGGCTATAAAGTACATTACCATTCATCCCAGAACTTGCTAAAATCAATAATTAAAAAAGCGCCAAAGTTAAAAAAAAAAAAAAAAAAGAAGAAAGAGTTAGTTGCAGCCCAGTATTGTTTCTGTAGCTTTGTATAGATTAGCGTGTGATTAAAAAGTATGAAGAAATGAAAGTAGATTTAGTGAAAGAAGCTTGCA
>NW_024651184.1:0-212 GCF_008729295.1 Plectropomus leopardus
AATGTGGGAATGGGACCAGAGATGAACACCGACTTTCCATATTGCCTCAGGAATTCAAAAAGAAATTCGAAGTCGGATTTAGTTTGCTCAGACTGTTGAAAAGCTGTGTCGTTGGTTCCCACATGAACTATAACTCTTTTAATGGATGGCATGAGTGAAGGCAGTAAACCCTGGAGCTTTTTGGTAAAGTCACGGACTGTGGCGCCAGGGAA
>NW_024651185.1:0-552 GCF_008729295.1 Plectropomus leopardus
GGACTACTTCATCTAAGGCTGCTCTTTCCACAATGTTCATCATACTGGTCTTTGCTGTTGGACTGATGCTGTTGTCTGGCATTGCCTATTTAATCCGCAACTGGAGGATCCTGCAGTTGGTGCTCTTCAGCCCTCTTCTCCTTGTTCTGGGAATCTTGTACTGGTCAGCAGCCTCTCAAACCATAAAACCTTCACAAGTTCATAAAGTCCTACACACCAAAAACATCATCAGAGAGATTCTAATAGTAACAGCGTAATCATACTCTGATTTTGAACTTGTGTTCGAATAGGTTTCTCCCAGAGTCAGCTCGCTGGTTGATGGCCCACGGCAGGAAGGAGGAGGCACAAAAGGAGATCCGGAGAGCAGCCAGGGTGAACAGGAGGACTGTCCCAGAAGATCTGCTGGACAAGGTAAGCTGCAACAAAGACATGTTGACTTTAACCAAAATATATTAAAGCTCTCTTTGATATGTGCACATTTTCTAAAACTTTCCTTTTACTTGTGTAGCTTGAGATCGAGGGTAAAGTGGAAAGTAGAAACATGTTGGACAT
>NW_024651186.1:0-406 GCF_008729295.1 Plectropomus leopardus
ACCTCCCCGACGGTGCGGGCGAGACGGGCCGGTGGTGCGCCCGACCCCGCGGGGCCGGGGTCCCACCTCAGCCGGCGCGCGCCGGCCCTCCCTTTCATTGCGCCACGGGGTTTGTTCCACCCTCTGACTCGCGCGTGCGTTAGACTCCTTGGTTCGTGTTTCAAGACGGGTCGGGTGGGTTGCCGACATCGCCGCCGACCCCTGACGCCCCTTGTACGTGGGCCGCACCCCGCCCTGGCGACGCGACGCGGTTGGGGCGCACTGAGGACAGTCCGCCCCGGTCGACAGTCGCGCCGGGAGCAGGGGGCCCCGTCCCTCCCCCACGGGGGAGAGAAGGCGCAGCGAGCACTGAGTCCACAGCCCCCGGAAGCGGCGAGGTCCGGGCGGGGAGCGCTGTAAAGCTCGC
>NW_024651187.1:0-483 GCF_008729295.1 Plectropomus leopardus
CGGATTCATTCTGAATGCAATGCAAGTAACTCACGACCATGTCAAGTGTGGAAAAACACACTTTATTTTGAAATGCAGTGAAACTGCAGATCAAAGCTTTTATTTTGAAGTGTGCTCTCCTGCTGTTCCTCTAACCTCCTTCCTACAATACCTTAAAAGTTTTTTGGATCCAACAATAATTTGTATTATTACAGTTTCTGGCTGTGATAAATGATGGGATCTTTATTTTTGCAGGCTAGCGGGTTTAGCAGGCATGTTCTCTTTAAAAAAAACCAAAAATTAAAAGGATAAGAAATTTAGAGAAAAAAAGAAAAAAAAAACACCAAAAAGTTAAAAAGAAAAAAAATTCCCCATACATTTAAAAAAAATGCCAATTGCCTTTCCAAAGCCGTGCACCCGCGAATTTGTGGAGATTTTTTTTTCCTACAGAGGTCCAGACTAAGCCCCCTTTTTCCTCAAACCCTAGAAATACTCCTGGTTTTA
>NW_024651188.1:0-368 GCF_008729295.1 Plectropomus leopardus
CGCCCCCCCAGGTTGGACTCAGCCCGAAAATACTACTTGGAGCCGCCTCCCTGTGGGCCCACCACCCACGGGGAAAGGGATCGTGGTCGGGTGTGTTGTGTGGGCTCCAGGCGTGCTGATCCTCGGCATCGTAAAAACATAAGATGAGTTGATAAAATGTGATCTTTTGTTATAAATTAAATTACCAAAGAGTTGCAACAGTTATCTGAATAATTAATCGGTCATTTCACAGAAATTAAATTGCCAACTATTTTGATAAACATTTAAGGCTTTTTGATTTTTTTTTTAAATATCATTTTGAGTTTTGGAGGATGTAATTTTTATTTTTGTTAACACTTTTGAGGTTGTATTTATGTTTCTTTATAGGG
>NW_024651189.1:0-258 GCF_008729295.1 Plectropomus leopardus
GCTCAATGCCTTTTTTCTTGTGTTTTCAAAAGAAAGCAAACAAATTTTCTCAGATTTTAAGATTTAAATATTTGTGAAGGTGTCACAGCACAAGAAAAGTGATGTTCATACAGGTTTCAAAAGAGTTAACTCTTTGACACCTGAGCAAATTGACTTGATTGCTTTTAAAAACACTGGAAGAAGGACATAAGTAACAAAGGAAGAAACTACTAAAAAATATAAGTAAGACAATATTAAAGAGTGAAAGAAAATTACCTT
>NW_024651190.1:0-2602 GCF_008729295.1 Plectropomus leopardus
CACACACACACACACACACACACACACACACACACACACACACACACTGTTCTGCTGTCACAAATACTTGAAATGCGAGAGCACCAACAAATCCCCAACTGATGCAATATTTCCTTTTGTTTGAGTAACGCCTGATTAAAAACTACAGTGACCAACTGTTAGGAAATACTGTACTTCAGGTTTAAAGACAAAAATCCATAATAATGCAAGTATTATGTTTTTAGTAGTTAACATGTGGTGACTAATATTGTAAATAGATCATTTTCTCAATCCCTTCAGGCGATCAGTGGCCAGGCCATAGACAGACACCTGCTGGGCCTTAAAATGCAGGCTGTTGAAGAAAAGCTCTCCATACCTGCTATCTACACCGATGCGGCCTACTCCAAAGCTTTACACTACAAGCTGTCTACAAGTCAGGTATGGGCCAGCCCTGAAACTGCCACTGCCTGTTAGCAAAGATGTTTTTTCCTATAAACTAATATTAAGACCTCAAAGACAATATGATGCATGGGTCATTCCATGGAAATTGTTCAGATTGAACCTTGGAATTCTAAGATTTTTGATCATGCACAAATTAAATTCATACTGTACTTTACAGCTTGAAGAATATGTCAGACCTGCAATGAAAGAATGAATCATATTTTTCAAGCTCAGGCATAATTTCTTTTCTCATTATATCAAGAGATCAGCCTTTGGCAGGTTGGAAAGCTTTAGGATAATGTGGCTGAATTTCTCACTCTGGTCAATGCTTATACCAAACTCAACATGCAGCCAAATTTTTAAAAATCATGATTTTTGAAACACATTTTAAAAATGTAATGAAACAGAAGTTGTTTTCCCCATGTTTTTTGCCTGATGATGTGAATATGTCATGCTTGAAAAGACTATTTTGAAAGAAAGACATAGCCAAATAGTGGTGAATTTTGATTTTGTTGCAGAGCATATTTTGATGAGTCCAAATATCTACCCTCTAGATTTATGGACTGAGCCCTTGCAGACCTCAGTGTTATGACGAGTTTGCTGTCATCATGTAAAGTTTGCAAGGGCAGAGACTGTCCTGATAGACGGGCCTTGAGTCAGGTTCTCTTGTTGCTGTGAAAACATTTGAGCGAAAACTACAATTATTGATTGATCGCTGCTGTCACATTCGTCATCCAAACTAAACATTATAAAATATCGGATATTATTTCTGGCCTAAATGACTGTTTCATGTTTTCCTTTAAATGTTTGAACTCCAAACTCAGCAGTTTTCATGGAATGGTTGACTAACTAACCACCACATTCTCTCTTTTCACAAGGTACCTTCCAAAATTGACTGCGTCATGTGTTTCGGCCCAGTCGTACCTGACGGATACGGCGTGTGCTACAATCCCATGGAGGATCACATCAACTTTGTGGTGTCTTCTTTCAACTCCTGTAAAGAAACAAACTCGGCACATCTGGCCCAGGCCATGCAGGACACTCTGTTGGACATGAGGACGCTGCTGGAACAAACCCCAAGAGCCAAACTGTGAAGCTCCTTTAGACTCTACTAACCTCTCTGTAGATTAGGTTGATGCGACAGGGCCAGTTTCAGTGACGGCGCTAATGAGTCAGATCTGATGGTAAAACCACTTTCAGTGTGACTGAGTAACATGTGAATGACTGAACCCCACTCCTGCTGCAAGGCTGCTGAGCTCCGGTTGGTAGTCTGAACCAGGGTTCTCACCTGGATATTGATTATCAACATGCATTTTAAATGAGGCATTGAAACGTGCTACAATCTCAAAGCCCATCGGCCATCGGTCCAATGAGGATTAAGTCTCCTGGGCAAAGGACAAAATATTTGGGTTAGGGTTAACTGATATGATATTTTGTGCAGCTACACAATGCGCTCAGACATCCTGCTTGTGGACCTTCATAGAAAAGCATCAGAAATTTAGATTTTCCTGTGGTGTTATTTGAATTTACGCACATTAAATTAAAGATTCAGCATGTAGGATTTAGGGGGATATATTGGAAGAAATTGAGTTTTAATATAATGAGTATGCTTTCTTTAGTGTATAATCACCTGGAATAAGAATCGTGGTTTCATTACCTCAAAATAAGCTGTTTATATCTACATAGGGAGCGGGTCCTTGTCAGTGGAGAATTACCATGTTGCACCACCATCTTTCTGCAGTAGCCAAGAATGGACAAACCAAGCTCTGGCTCTAGGTAGCAACATTCACGTTTTCGTTTGTTTGTGCCGGCCACCGTGGTTAGAAGCCCTTCTGCAACGAACAGCATCAGGACAACACTGATTTTTAACCTGAAACTGCTTTATTGAGCGTTTTTACCAGTTTGAATCAATGGGTCTGTTTGTTTTGGAAAGGAAAAGACCTCTGTGGGCAATTCGGCTCCAGGTAAAAACCTACGAAAAATGAACACTGAAGAATTCTAACTGGGAGCAGTTTCAGCTGGTTGCGGTATAGGAGTGGTTGCAATTTAGGACCCTTGGATTTAAATCATGTTTTTGCCCGCTTAAACCAACATGTTCGTTTAGTTTTGGAGAGCAAGAGACTTTGTGGATAACTCAGCTCCCAATAAAAATCTCCTGAACAATAAAAACTAAAAAAAAAAA
>NW_024651191.1:0-371 GCF_008729295.1 Plectropomus leopardus
TGGCGTGAGTGAAGGCAGTAAACCCTGGAGCTTTTTGGTAAAGTCACAGACTGTGGCGCCAGGGAAACAGTGCGTAACTGCATTGTGGAAGCGCACATTCCTGATTATGGAGTCGCCAACAATCAGCGTAGTAGGGGGGATAAGCGGTCGAAGAGTTGCAGGTTCGGCTCGGCTCGGCTCGGTATCATCTGTGTGTAACAGGTTCACCGGCCTGGGATGGATGGACGTAGCCGGGGACTGTGGCAGGAGCTGAGCGGCGTCTTTCCCAACAGAGCAGCCCCTTGCTGGAGAGCAGTTTACAGGGCGAGGGGTAAACTGCACACAGCCAGGTCGTGAAGAGGGGGCGTGACGCCGAGAGCGGAGATCTACAG
>NW_024651192.1:0-395 GCF_008729295.1 Plectropomus leopardus
GGGTGGGGGGGGGGGGGGGGTGTTCAGGCCTCTGCACTCAGGCCTGGGTGAGAATACTGGGACGAGGGCTCAGATGCTCAATATGGGAGAGCCGGGCTTTCAAGCCTCAGGGTCACGGGGTCAGCATCAATGCTCAGGAGTATTAATGAGTGACCTTCGGAAAATGGTGGAGGAGGATGGAGGGATGGAGGGAGTAGGTGAAAAAAAATGAAGGAAGGGGTGGGCGGGGTGAGTGGCAGAGAGAAAACTGTAAAGCCCTGAGAGAATGGAGGCTGAGACCTGTTTCTCCAAGATAACAGAGATTGGCCTATGAAAATGCATCCATCACAAGGCCACTAAGCCGGAGCCTTCTTTTGTGTGTCCATGTCGCCTGAGAGCGAGGGCGAGGGGGTGGG
>NW_024651193.1:0-257 GCF_008729295.1 Plectropomus leopardus
AAAAGAGGAAGGCAGAGAGCAACAGAAGAAGAAATGACCCAAAAAATGGCTGGAAATTAGTAAAAACTACAAGAAAATGATCTGAATTTTTTTTTTTAAAGGGAAAAGAGAGAGAAAACCCCCTTGGTAAACAAGACTTGAGAAGGTGCTCAAAAATTATAATAATTCTGCATAATTTTAAATATGTCATAATGATAATTCTAAATATAGTTTTCTGTAGCTTTTTTCTCTTGACATTTTTCCAAGGTCTTTTATTT
>NW_024651194.1:0-238 GCF_008729295.1 Plectropomus leopardus
ACAATGGTGCTGTTTGGACTTCATAAGCAGACATTCATCATGGGTACCTAAATCTATGCATACCATTTGCAGTCGTTGAGTGGTCAATTAGACTTCAGAGAGCTTTATTGATGCACGGCATTGCCACCTGGTGGCCTCCAGTTGCTGCTCCATCAGCTGTACTTTGTAGCAATACAAAGAAGGCCACTTAGCACTGCAAATGTCCTCCAAAAAGTAGGCCAACAGGTAGCAGTTACTA
>NW_024651195.1:0-366 GCF_008729295.1 Plectropomus leopardus
TCATGTTGTTACGCTGCCTGATAATCTCCCTCCTGTGACCAGGACCAAAATAATCCTATAATTAATTCTGTTACACTTCCATAATAAAACAGCATAAGCACGAGGGACAGCATTTCCATTAAAGGTTATAGAAACCTGGCAGAAGTTGTTGGATAATTAGGTTTTTAGCTTAAGAGCAAAGCATTTCAAATATCTGTTGTTGTTTTTTTGGTTTTGGTTTTTATCTAACTTGTTTATATTCTTCTTTTAACCATTTGAAACCTTTCTTTCAGAAACACTGGGAGAAGGCAATTAGCAACTTTATACGAAATAAAAAAAACAAACAAACAAACAAGAAAACGACCTGAAAATAACCCAAAGTAGAAA
>NW_024651196.1:0-442 GCF_008729295.1 Plectropomus leopardus
GCTTGATAATGTTTTGCTGAAAATGGACCGTTTTTCATAGATGTAATTCACCAAGCAGTGATTACAGGTTACACCGTTATAGTTATTTTTCATTACTAACATTACGCTCTCAGATGTTAATAAATAGCATTAAAACAAACGAGGGGAAGCTGAATTAAGGTGCTAAAACGAAAAAGTGCATCGTGCAGTCACTATCCCGTTAAACCAGGGAATTTGTGTTTGAAAAAAATGTTTAAATTAACTCTTTCAGGTGAGTTGTAACTGCAAATTGTGTGCACAGTTGATGAATGCATTAAGGACAGGTATGCTGTTGTAAAGAAATATCATCAGTAAATTTCGTTGTGCAGGATTAAGGGCGATATGGTGGCAGAAATGGAATATAATGCAGTAGGTGCGGTTTTTTTTACTGTATACTTTTCTGAAAAAAATAAATCATTGTGTT
>NW_024651197.1:0-210 GCF_008729295.1 Plectropomus leopardus
TCGTTTCAAAGTCGAGGCTTAAAAATAAACGTGACCGTGTTTTCTGCCGTTGAGGCCGCTCGGCTTTGGAGCGACCTGCCCGAGGAGATGAGGCTCGCAGAATCAGGGATTTCTTTAAATCACTTCTTAAAACCCATTTTTATAGACTTGCCTTTATACAATGTCATCTTTTAATGTCTTTTAATTTCTTTATTTATTTTTTAGAAATTT
>NW_024651198.1:0-314 GCF_008729295.1 Plectropomus leopardus
CCCGCCTTTGCATTGGCAGGAGGGTGAAGAGATTTACTGAATTTTCATTTTTGGGTGAACTATCCTTTTAAGTCATAATACCATGAAAATGTAATATATACATAGTTTGCAGAAAAAACGTATGATGCCAGTATTTTTCCTGGAGACTTGGTTGGCCATATCATGTCAGTCATCAACAGCTATAGATGTGTTGTGCCTTCATCTTGTAGCCATCTACATATGACACAAAAGGATTTTCCCAAGTCTCACTTTGTTCTTGGTTGCAAATTCCCATTTTCTTTCTCCCATTTGTGAACAGATTCACTCATAATTGA
>NW_024651199.1:0-397 GCF_008729295.1 Plectropomus leopardus
TGTGTGTGTGTGTGTGTGTGTGTGTGTGCGCGGCCTGTCTGACAGCCGACAGACGGATTCGGTTTGTGATGACGGGAAGCAGACGGAGCTGCAGAGGAACTGTCAGTTGGATTCAGGCCTCGCGGGGTTAAAATCAGTCAGACAGGAAACTAACCGCTGAAGGAACGACAGCGACTGACGCGTTCAGCTTCTGTGAAGGTAATAACTCCGAAAAATTATGTTATTACCCCTGCAGTCAGGTTCACACACATTTTACCAAAACTTTCCCAGGACCTTTCCCAGGACCTTTTCCAGGACTCTGAGTCAAATTTCAAAGGCCATACATTCTCTGAAACTATAATCAAAACTCCTTGTTTTTTTTTCAATACTATATCACAGCTTTTTAAA
Organism: Plectropomus leopardus; assembly: GCF_008729295.1. NCBI lineage: Eukaryota > Metazoa > Chordata > Actinopteri > Perciformes > Serranidae > Plectropomus > Plectropomus leopardus. The sequence goes on from NW_024651199.1 coordinate 388, forward strand.
AAATATATTA
>NW_024651200.1:0-386 GCF_008729295.1 Plectropomus leopardus
ATAATTTTGGTGAATATTGAGGTCATGATTCTTTAACATGATGTGTCATCACTTTAATTGAACTTTAAAAAAATGTATTTTAACATGGAATTTCCTTTAAGTTCAAATAAAATTCAACTAAAAAAAAAAAAAAAAAAAAGAAATATCACACACACACACACACACACACTTAAAAAAATACTATAAAATTAAATAAAAAGTAAATTTAATTAAAATAAATACGATTTTGCAGTGTTGCATCTCAACAACATAATGAAAATGGAATGTGGCACAATAATTTATGTCAATTATTTATCTTAATTCTCTTGCTTTCATTGTCATTTGAAGCAAAAAGTGTAATTGAAAATAATCTCAATAACTGCACAGCCCTAGTCAGTCTGACCTAA
>NW_024651201.1:0-3171 GCF_008729295.1 Plectropomus leopardus
CTTAAAATGGCCTCTTTGATAACTGCACTCAGTTTGGCATCTCAAAGTGTTGCCAGACAGCTACACAGTCATTTAGTGTGAAGTGATTAAAGAAGAGAAGGGGAAGTGGTTCATTATTTCATGCAGATGATGTAAGAGGAAAAAGACGCCTGAGAAGTCTCCAGAAGCAGTGATAGAAATACAGCACAATACTTTCACACTATGCAGGGCTAAAATAACGATTTTCTGATGCCTGGGGCAAGGAAAATGCTATTGGACTAATAAATCTGGCAACTAACTTACCTAAATGGGCAAAATGGTAAATTAAGCAGACTTTTTTTGCGGGGGCTTATAAACGAAGTAGCTCGAGAAATGATCCACCTCGCTAACTTCACATCTCTGTTGAGAGCTGCACATGTGCTGTAATGACTGGACACTCAGCGGCAGCCGGTAAAAATACAGTTTATGTCCTGAAGCATCAAAGAGTTTTTCTACTGCCCTGTAAACAGCAGTTTAGTTGCTAAAACTCAAACTATGTACTGCGTAGTCTGCCATAAGTAAGAGCAAGTAGGAAAAAAAGGAACACCAAGTTTCACTGACTGAAAGTCAAAGATATACTTTGCAGTATTTTCCTAAAAATAAATAAGCAATATGTAAAATATTATAATGAAAAAATAACGTTCATTTATATAATCATTAAATTAATATGATAAAAAAATATATATTAAAATGAATCCCTCTCAATCATCACTTAAGACCTACTAGAAGTATTTTGCGGTGTATTTATCTGCAGAAATGTTCTTATTTTCCTCTCCTCCTTATTACCAGAGTGTGCAGGTGATGTCAGAGCTTTTTATATAAAAGGTAAGGACGAGGTGCCAGACTAAACAACGAGCATCCACAAGACACAGGTCCAAAAAAAATAATAACAAAAAAAAAAAATATATAGGGTTCCCTGCATGAATGGGGATGTCTGTGCTGACTCAGCGTCATGCCTTTCAAACCAGACTGCAGTGGTTGTCATAAAGCCGGTAAAAATAGAAACCTAAAGCAAATTTATTTAAATAAATACAGAAGTGACATGACAATATACAATGAGGAACAAGAATTACTGCGTGCAAACCAGTCGAGTTGCACCTAAAGTTTACATCCATGTCCATCCAGACACGTGTATTTATAAAATTCGACAATGCTTTAAATATGGATGTTATAAGGGGCTACAAATTCTAAAGCCCAGATGCTTCACACGCATCTTCAACCAAACTGCACAGAAGGTCTCTTTTTATGGCGTTAGATGATGGCAATTAAACATCGTGATGAATTTTGACCTTTTGGAAATGAAATGTCATCAGGTCATCACTGTCCTATGACACATTTGTGTGAAATTTTGTCATGAATTCTTGAGTTTTGCAAAAAACCCCAAAAAAAAAACCCCTCCAAAATCTATTCAGTTCATCACTGAGCACAAGTGGACGTTTGTGCCAAATCTGAGGAAATTCCCTCAAGGCACCTTTAGACACTACGTTCACGAGAATAGGACATACGGACAACCTGAAAACATGAAAACCTGAATGCTTTTAGCCACAGCTGTCGCTGGCGAGGAGGGGTAAAAGTAGTCAAAATAACAAAAATAAATTCAATTCTTGCTACTAATTGTTCCATGTGTATAATATCCATGAACACATTAGTCCAGTGACGTAGTGACAGGTCATGTGGTGGTTTCCAGTGAAGGACGCATGTGACATGCCAGGTGTATGTATTTTTCTTTATAAGACAGAACAAAGAATAATCATTAAGTCCGAGCACCCTGGGACAGCAGGGAATTTTCTTTCCAATAACGACGGACATAAACATAGTGACTTTTTACAGGTGGACATTACCAAAACTTGTGAAAAATGATCCAATGCAGTTCTGTGTAAAAAAAACTACAGATGGAGAATTGATTTTGTTCACGTTGCTTTTTTGGCGTTGAATAACTTCGACGTAGAAAATTAAAATGGATGAGATGGTGAGGGTTTAAAGTGTCTATTATCAGGCTGCTGAACTGAGGACGAACTGATACGAGATAAACAACCACCCTGAACACACACGGACATGTTCGACAATCTAATCTCACCATCTTTTGGGGGTGTAAGTGTTAGTGTAAATGCACCGTCATTAACACTCTCCATGACGGCGATGGTTCCTCTTTGAACACACTGCGGTATTTAAGAGCGAAAACTCTCCGCTTCATCATTGTTCGACTTTGAGGTGACTGAATACCGATTTTCAGATTCAGAGTCAGTTTCGGTGCCGTGAAGCCTTTGAAGATGAGAAGGACTCTCTCCGTCAGAATCGTTCTGCTCTCTCTGACTGTGCTGATGCTCCTCTCTGCGTCAGAAGGTACGGTTTCTCGTGCACGATGTTCGCATTGTCGTGAATAGACAGACAGTCATAACAGCCTCTAGAGTTCTGTAATTCACTGCGATTGGTAAGGTCTTAATTAGGGATTTTTCTGATGACCAATTTTCTTGACGTTTAAATGACATTTGAAACTCAGACTAGTCGACGGGTCTAAAAGTAAGAAAACGCTCAGAAAACAGTCAAAATTGAGCACAATTTAATCTATACGGTTAAACATTGTGCGAATACATTTTGCTATAAGAGCCATTTTAAAATGTTAATTACACTTTTAAGTGACCAAAACGCATCTTTAATGTCGCTAAAATGTGTGGCACTTTTGATTATGTATTATTATTATTATTAACACTGACCTACCATTAAGTGCTGAAAGTGTACACGAATTTAAGAGTAAGCCGTAAAAAACAATATTTTTATAGTTAATATTATAGTTCAGGTAGAACAACATTCATTGCATATTTTTCAACAAAACTTCTAGTGAAGTTGAAGCATTAGTAATAAATAAGACACAAAACGACCACAAAAGACTCATTTAGATACAAAAAGACATAAACACAAAATGAAACACACAAACACAAATAGACATAAAGCAAACAAAAATGACACAAAACAAATGCAGGAAGGAAGAAACTAGACCTTCAATGGTTTTTTTTATCATTTCTGAAACATTTTCAACAGTGTATGATGCTTGTTATTTTTTTGGAGTAATGATAAATGACAGTATCTCTCTCTCTTTGTGTGTGCGTGTGTGTGTGTGTGTGTGTGTGTGTGTGTGTGTGTGTGTGTGTGTGT
>NW_024651202.1:0-260 GCF_008729295.1 Plectropomus leopardus
GGGCAACTAGCAACACAACCAGCAACATGAACAGGCAACTAAAAACAGATAAGCAACCACAGACTACCCAGGAAACCAAAAACAAAGATGGGCAACTGATTGAAAAAAAAAGAGAAGAAAATAGACAGCGTAAAACACAGATGGGCAACCAGCAACACAACCAGCAACACAACCAGCAACACAGAAGGAAACTAAAATCACCGACAGGCAACTAGCAACACAACCAGCGATGTAGACAGGCAACTAAAAAAACGAAAGAA
>NW_024651203.1:0-327 GCF_008729295.1 Plectropomus leopardus
TTTTCCTCCCGGTCAGGGGTCCACCCGCTGCCTCTCTGGTCAGTCATTGTACCAGTATTGGTGTGGATTATGGCAGAGGTGGTGATTTGACGTCTGGGTGAGGCCTCTGGAGGGCAGAGAGTTACCTCGTCTGGGGCGGGTTGTTGTGCTGGAGCTGGAGCTGGAGCTGCTGCAGGCTGCTGGGCGGTTACTACCTGGACCGTGGGTGGCTGCGCTGCGGCGGGACGCTGGGTTGGGGCCGTCTGCATCGTAGCGGGCTGCTGGATTGTAGTCAGACTCTGATGGCGGGAGTTTGCCGTAGGACCATGCTCATTTAGATTAGCCCTT
>NW_024651204.1:0-216 GCF_008729295.1 Plectropomus leopardus
CATTGTAAAATTTGATCCATTTGTGACTGTTATTTGGGTATGTTGTGTCGGGTGTGCTCCCGTTTCCACCATACCCAAAATACACTGTGAAATGTTATTAATATGTAACTCTTTTATTGGGTTTACTCCAAGTGCTCTGGTTTCCTCCCGATCTCTCTTCATGCATTAAAAAAAAAAAAAAATTAAAAAGTACAGCTGTAAGGGTGAAATGTTATA
>NW_024651205.1:0-460 GCF_008729295.1 Plectropomus leopardus
TCAGACACAACTTCTTACAAAACAACAATATTACACAACAAACGCTACAAATTGCAAACAGTGGATGCAGATGCAAATATTGCAGGTTTTGGGCAGGCAGGCGGGTCATTAAGTGACAAAGTAGCAGCCTGAGTACGTTATCAAAAAGTTCTGTACCATGAATATGGTTATTTTTCATGCATAACATTTTGCAATTATACCTGATTTATTTTCTTAAGTAAGGTTCTGAATGCAGAACTGTTACTTGTAGTGGAGTATTTTCACAGTGTGGTGTTATTGCTTACAGATCTGAGTGCTTCTTCCACCACCGTACACTTTTATATGATTCAGGATCTCCTCTCAAAAACACAAAATGCAAATGAGGCATACCATTAATGTGACTCCAGAGGCTACACTACATAATGCAAAAATATTGACCTGCTGAAAAAAAGCCACAGAGGAAGAAACAAGCCAACAGGGG
>NW_024651206.1:0-282 GCF_008729295.1 Plectropomus leopardus
TTTTTTTTTTTACTGTACAACTTACGCCGAGGCTTTGTTAAAGTATTTGAAAATGCATCCTTTTTTTCCCAGACATCAACTGGTCTTTATAATTTTTAAATCGACGAGCGGGGTGCATTCCATTTCTTTGCAGACACATTACTCCAGTGACGCAGTGAAAAAAGGATGCACTCTCCAAGTATTTTATCAGTGCCTAAGAATGTAAGCTAAGTAGCTCACTTCACGTTTGTTAGCGAATGTATGTAGGCTCTATATAAAAAATGTTATGTGACCCATGTGTCG
>NW_024651207.1:0-227 GCF_008729295.1 Plectropomus leopardus
GTTGCTGCCTGGACCGTGGGTGGCTGAGCTGCGGCGGGTCGCTGAGTTGGGGTCGTCTGCATCTGGCGGGAGTTTGCCGTAGGAATATGCTCATTTAGATTAGCCCTTAAAAGGGCTTTGGTTTGGTCCAGGGTTTCTTCCCTGAGTCTGCGGCCGAGTTTGCGTCTAGCCCACGCTGCCGCGATGATGAAGGGACCCTCCCACTCCAAGGAGGGGAACTCAGCCAG
>NW_024651208.1:0-295 GCF_008729295.1 Plectropomus leopardus
TGACAGAAGTGTAAATATATAATGTTTATTTATATTTTGTATTAACCGGCCAGCACCAAATGTCATTAAATGTTGATATTAAGGTTATGACATTTCTATTTAATTTTTTAATTGATGGTGAGTTGCTTTTGATTCTTTTCTTTTACTCTCATTTTTATTGTATTTATTGCTAAGTAACAGACCATCTATTTCTATTTGTTAATTAATTTTCGAGAATGGGGCTGTTAAAATAAGATTTTCTTCTGCCCGCCCCTTTTCCATCACAGGATGTAATATAGCAAATAACTTGTAATTT
>NW_024651209.1:0-226 GCF_008729295.1 Plectropomus leopardus
TTCAGTTTTGATATACCATACGTTACAGTTCTGAGCTGATTTTCTTCTATGTGTTTTATAAGGTTTTTTAAAAGACTATATTTAAAGTGTATATAAATCCTTTAGCAATGAGCAACTTAAGAAGAATTTACCCAAAAATAGCCCCCAAAAAAGTAAAATGTACAAAATTAGAAAAAAATAAAGAAAATTAAATTAAAAGAAAAACAAACAATACAAAAATATAAGA
>NW_024651210.1:0-234 GCF_008729295.1 Plectropomus leopardus
TTTGATTCAAAAATGGAGAAATGTTGTCCGTGTCTGATTTGCCTTCATGTTGAATTTACCCCCCTGTTTAATCCTTTGTCATGACTGAATTCATTTACACAGAATCTTTGTTTATTTTGGCAACAATTCAACCTCAAAACTGTCCTCAACGTTACCGATTCTGATGTTGAAAATCAGCTGTTATGAATTTTTCTTGTTAGGGGTGTGAGAAATGAGAAGACCTACGTAATATAT
>NW_024651211.1:0-379 GCF_008729295.1 Plectropomus leopardus
GCGCTAGGATTTGAGTGTGCGTGCATGCATGTGTGTTCAAGATCTGCCTTTTTTCCTTAATATTCAGATCCTCTTCAAAGTCCTGCCAAAGATGCCATTACTATTGTGCAGGTGAGTCTTCCACAGAGCTGATACAAACGTGTGAACATATTGCCCCGCCCTCTCTCACAATTGTCAAATCCACCGCAAGAACTGATTTTTATTGAACAAATATTTTGGCCTCTGCTTGCTGTATTTCTTGCGGTAAACACAGTGTTGAAACCTGATGATTACAACCTCCATCAGTGGGGTCAGATGAGATGTTAATGCAGATAATTAAACTTCACCCCTAATAACATCATATTTAAAACTTATTCAAACTCATTTTAACTTGATTTTA
>NW_024651212.1:0-2325 GCF_008729295.1 Plectropomus leopardus
CAAGTCCAATATCATTGCTCTTTTAGCTCAGTTTTTGGTCTTTAGCCATTATATTTTCACTTTATGTTCCTGAGCTGTGTTTGCCTGCTATTTGGTGCTGAGCAGAGTGTACTGTTGGCTTTTAAAAGCTTATTCCTTAAAAAGAGCAGCATACTGTGGTTGAAAATGCCGCCATGAGAGCTTGAATAGTGAAAAAAACAGTAAAGTTGTAGGCTGTACAGATAAACAATGAGCTGAAACTCTATAAACCTCTGTAAAGCTGAGAAGAGATGCAGATTCAGGTGATAACTCTTTGAGTTTATGAGAGTGATCCTTTCCACACTATCGCCGCATTGTCATTTGATACATTCTTATTTTGAAAATGGATTATAGCCACTTTAAACATTTATTTTTATGATGATTCGCAGCTGAGAAAATACTGACGTGGGTCCTGCAACGTAACCGTCAGGTCCCGCCACACAGTTATGTGGTTTTAATTCAGTGAAAGTGTTTATGCATGCACAGTCGATTTCAGTAACAATTAAAACAGTGTTTGTAACCGATGAAAATACTGAGGAAGTCTGAGCGAGGACTGGAGGAGTGGAGAGAAGTGACATCATCCCCTTAAATTTAATAGATTCAATCTGGCAGTGATTCCCCCAAGTGAAAGCTACCCAAACCCCTCCACTCTTCTGTGAAAGAAACATTATGCTATAATCAAATTCTTTAGTTGTTCCTCATATGGCTTACTCAAGCACAAAAATAGATGGCTCTTTTGTTGGAAAGTTCAGCGCTGCAACACCACCTCAGGAAACTGAGGATCTCAAGAGTTTTGGGGTTTTGTGGCCTCCTGTGTTGATTCTGGCTCAGAGGCAAGAGATCACAGTGAGGGCATGGTGTGTTTGATGATTAGAGCTAATGGCGAATAACGGAGAAGACCGAGGAGAGGGAGAGGACTGGATCTGCTGTGGCTGCCTCGCTCCCTGACATCATATTTGGCTACCGACTGTCGGTCTTCTGGCCACTCCGGCAAATATTTCCACTCTTTTCCATAGTTGAGCATTTTTGCCTGGTTGCTTTTCCACAGGTCTCTGTTACTTGATGTCTGTGTAAAAACAGGCAGGGAGAGAGTGAAAGCAGAGAGGAAAATGGGACAACTGATTTGATATCATCTTTGAGATGACTAACGGCATCCTTGAGTGAAATTTGGTAACATTTTCTTGAAGATTAGAGTAAGAATGCCATCACTTAGATTAGGAAATTTTGTAAGTCCCTTTTGTATGACTCGCAATCATAGTGGAAGTTACCAGACAAAGAAGACGTAAAACAGGCACAACACAGATGTTGGGCGTGGAGCAGAAATTAGGACACGTGAGAGGAAGTGACACATCCAATACCAAATGAGAAATATGCTTCCGTCTCTTTCAACAGTTTACCGAACAAATCAGAAGAACAGCAGACTCCTTTCTTCTGGGCAAAGCCTGCCGCCCCCTGTCCAAACAGTCGGCTTCCTATGCGCCAAGATGCTGACTAATGTGGTGGGCTCTGCTCAGATCACAGCCGTGTCCCCGGCCCCTGGGCATATTTGAAATGACATCACAGCACGACCATACTGAGCTATTCCCCACAGTGCAACTCTCCCTTTAGAACTGGGTTTTATTCGACAGTTAAGATCTGGATTATTGTATCAACATTTGGTTTTAATTTGCTGAAAGAGGGCGGATTTGTCAAAGAAGTGCCATGTAAGCAGCCCCCTGTGTACTTTACAAACTCCGAAAGGGGCTCAGGAATGGCCTGAACCTCCATCCCCTAAATTACAGACTTGCAAGGCCAGGAATACTCTCAATGCCGGCAAGACAGAAAAAAAAGGAGGGTCTCATTGTGGGAACTGGTGGGTGCTGTGGCAGTGACCCACATCCTCTGCCTCCCAGCTCCTGCCCTGCTGCCTGCACGTATCCCACATGACTTGACCAATGTGTTTCGATTGTCCATCGCCCTGCTGCATGACCGCCCCCTCCTCTTAACCATCATGGCTTTGATGTGACCCAGCCGCAGCCCAGGGGTAATTCCCATCATTTTCCATTCATAAGTACAGATGTTTTATTGTTGACAATGTGAGACAATGAATCAGCGTTAGTGAATTCACCTCAGAGACAGGAGGATAACATCTGTGTGAAAAAAAAAAAAAAAAAAAAAAATCACGCCATTGTGGGCCACATGACCTGGAGTGTCTCAGTGTCACGTCTCAATGTAAAATGGCGTCACCATGAGTAAGCTCACAACCCCCAGCATTGTCATTGTCATAGTATGGTTTCAGTGGAAATGCTGTCGTCTCCAGAAACTGAT
>NW_024651213.1:0-203 GCF_008729295.1 Plectropomus leopardus
AGAGAAGTCCTTTGCCACATTTAAACATTGTAAAGAAAGTCTAGAAACCCACTGATGTCTCTAGAGATATCTACATAAAACTGGCAAAATACAGTCTTTTACACCCTTAACCAGCTTCTTACACCTTTGGCTAAAGCTTGACACTTAAAGCAAACTCTAGAAAACTTCCAAAAACAAAAAAGAGGCACTTAGCCACATTCAAA
>NW_024651214.1:0-253 GCF_008729295.1 Plectropomus leopardus
CACAAACTAACACAGTATGGACATTTCATTTCTTTTTTTTTTTTTTTGCTTTGTCTTTTTTTTAAATTGGCAAATAAAAAATTTGTATATGTTTTTGTATATTCTGGTATATTTTCATTCTTAATTTGCTTTTTTATCTGTCTGTTAGGCAATGTGTGCTTTTGTTTTTACATAGCCATACAAATAAAGGTTGAATAACACTGCACTGTTTTTGATCCCATGACAGAAATTTTTATTTTAATTCAGACTAAAT
>NW_024651215.1:0-256 GCF_008729295.1 Plectropomus leopardus
AAAACATAGAAACATGCTAAAATCCTCCAAACATTTGAAAATCATCGAAATGTCCTAAAATGCAAGAAACATCCTAAAATCCTAGAAAGGTCCTAAAATCCTTGAAATGTCCTAAAATCCTAGAAACTTCTTAAAATTCTAGAAACATCCTACAGTCCTAGAAATGTCCCAAAATCCTAAAAACTTGTATGGGGCACTGCGACTGGCCCCCTGTCATTTTGCAAAAGTGGCCCCAAAGCAAAGTAAGTTGAGTATT
>NW_024651216.1:0-215 GCF_008729295.1 Plectropomus leopardus
ACATGCCCAGAGAGTTCTCCCACGCCATTGCTGTTTGTGTTTACATTCCTCCGCGGGCAGACGCAGAGGTGGCATGTGACGTCATCCACTCTAACATCGCGACGCTGCAAACACAGCACCCTGAGGCTTTCATTGCAATCTCTGGTGATTTCAATCATGTCAGCTTGGACTCTACTCTCCCAACATTTCATCAGTTTGTTAACTGTCCGACCAGG
>NW_024651217.1:0-289 GCF_008729295.1 Plectropomus leopardus
ACCACGACCATAAAAACAACGCCTGTATTTACGTTTTCTTCACTGTTGAAGCTAAGTTTCAAAACACGTGTTTGTGGCTTTAAAAATAAAGGTGCCTTGACTTTACGTAAACGTGTACACGTAACAGTAAAATAGCTGTTTTTGTTTAAAGAGCAGCTGTTATAGTAATTGTAAAAGGCTTGAAGCTGTAGTAGTAGGCTAATGGATGTTTTGAAAGTGGCTTTATTTCTTTCAAAAACCTGGGAAGAAGGCAATGAGCAACTTAAGAAGAAATGACCCAGAAATTAGC
>NW_024651218.1:0-240 GCF_008729295.1 Plectropomus leopardus
CAAAACCAAATACAGACCAGTAAAACCAGTGAGACCAGTGAAACCAGAGAGATCAGTAAAACCAGTGAAAACTAATGAACCAGTGAGACAAGTGAGACCAGTAAAATCAGTGAAACCAGTGAGACCAGTGAAACCAGTGAAACCAGTGAGACCAGTAAAACCAGTGAAACCCGTGAGACCAGTAAAACCAGTAAAACCAGTGAGACCAGTAAAACCAGTGAGACCAGTAAAACCAGTGAA
>NW_024651219.1:0-350 GCF_008729295.1 Plectropomus leopardus
TTGTCATGGGCAACAGCAAGGATGGCTTTCTGGTTAATAACATTTCTTATACTGTGAAAGTTTTATCAGCACAAGCCAAATATATGAAGCCCTAGGTTTAGTGTGTTTAATGATGAGATTGTTTCTTATTTGAATGCCTTCAAATGCATAATACATAAAATGCAATTAAGCTGTATACAATAATAGATAAATAAGATTTACATAAAAAGCGCTTACCCTTAATTAATTTTTTTCAGAATCCAGATGTTTTAAAAAGAACATACATTTTAAAACATAAATTGCTTCTCTGTTTTTATTTTTTTAAATGTCGTTTTTATATAATATATAATCATATGAATAATATTAGGAGA
>NW_024651220.1:0-270 GCF_008729295.1 Plectropomus leopardus
GGCGAACAACGCTCATCTCCCCCAAGAGCCTCTGCGCCCCATCCGCCCACCCGACTGCCGGGCAGCCAGCCATCCAGCCAACCTTCGTCAGCAGCTAATTAAATCTACCGCTATTCATTTGGCCCTAATGTGCTTTTAATTGGATTACAGGGCCGGTCATAGGGAGGGTTCAGGAAGGGGTGAGGAGGACAGGGCGCGAGGTGAGGGGAAGAGGGAGGAGAGGCTGTTTGACATGAGCGTGAGCGAGGTAACCTTATTATTCTGTCCGAG
>NW_024651221.1:0-213 GCF_008729295.1 Plectropomus leopardus
AAAAAATTTGCAATATTACATAATAAAAATCAGAAAACACAATTCACACAATAAAGTAAACAAATGAACAACCAAACAAAAAACCTATGAAACAAATTCATTTAAGTACTGAGTATCAAAAACAATAATAATATATGGTATAAAAAAACAAATAGTAAGTTCAGCTTGAAAAAATAGAACTGAATACAATTAGAGTATGATTATAATAACAAA
>NW_024651222.1:0-379 GCF_008729295.1 Plectropomus leopardus
CCAGCCTGGCTGCTGACCTGCGTGTCCACAATATTTAGGGTTTTTTTTGCTTTATTTTCTTTTACTTTTTGGTTCTAACCTTGTTCATCTGTTTATCTACGGGAAAATTTAAAAACCCATGCAATTGGCCTAGAATCGCAATTTTATTTTTTTTATATTCAAAAGGGAGATTTTTTTTTTTTTTTTTTTACAGGCACATCCACACATCGATCAAACCACAGCTGACAGTTTACAAAAATACCAAATACGTCTGGATGAATTTTAGGAAAATATGTCTATCATGGAAATTTAGATTTGATGACATCAAACATGGACTGTTGGGATTAAATTGGTAAAATGATACCAGAAGAAAATGTGGAATAAGATGATTTTTCCAACC
>NW_024651223.1:0-1616 GCF_008729295.1 Plectropomus leopardus
AATAATAATTTTTTAAAAAACAGCATTGTTTGGATACAAACCTAAATAAGTTTTAACACAAAATCTAGTAAATACAATTCGGTGACTAAATTAAAAAATCAGGAATTTAGATAACAGTCTTAATCATATTTTCTTACTAACCATGTACTCTAGCTGTACTATAAGTAAAAAGATAACTAAGAGTAATGACGATAGAACCTATGTATCTAAACACTGGCATCTACACAAGTTGCAGATTTTTACTTCAAAAACCTTTTCAGAAGGACGTTGCAAGAATCTGAAAGTTTGATGTTTTGATCCATCATTTAGCTTCGTTATTAGTTATTAGGATTGCTCAAATATTGCTCTAACTTTAAACAAATAGCTTCTGATCATCGGCGCTGGCTCTTTCCGTTCTTTAGATCATTACTGCGTACAGTAGTTCTCTTTGACCAGCTGCTGTCCCTCCATATGCTTCCAGCCAGTCGAGACACAGCAGGCTCTTTCTGTTTTATGGTCATCTGGCCCGCTGACGGTCCACTTCCTCTCTAAATGAAGGGTACAGTGCAGCCGAGTTAACTCCGCAGCCATAGGCGGTAACTAGACAGGACCCAAAACGAGACGATTGGCTGCCGCGTAACTCAGACCAGCGCGGGGTCCAAACACAATTAGTTTCAGTATGGGGTCTGACTTTTGGCTCGAGTTATGGAGCAATGATACATTTTAAAGGGAATTCACACGGATTTCTCCACATTTACCTTCCAGCTTTTCCTCTTTATTTCAGATTCATGGTCGCTCGTTCTTTCATCATTTATCCCTTCCTGTCCATCCCTCCCTCCGTCCCGTTTCCCGCAGCCAGAAGCCATGTCTGCTCCCTCTAAACTGTGTGTGTGGGTGTGTGTGTTTGTGCGACCATGCATCTGTCTGTGTACATTTCTACCTGCCAGCACATGCAACCTGCCAGGAACTGAAATGTTATATTTTTTGCGATACAGTGTTTCCACTGTCGCGCTCCGGGTGAATTATTATTCACATTAAAAATAACTAGGTTTCCTGTAAACCTTAAAATGAAGCTGTAAAACAGATTCCTGAGGACTTGAACAGAGGGGACACTTTTAGCTGTCGGTCCCGCTTATGCAAGATCCCTCCTCTGAGTTTAAAGGACGCATGACGGAGACGTTGCTGCTTTTGTTATCAAATGAAAACGGCAGGCCGACGCACTGTCTGCACCAGAACAGGTATACCACATGGCTTCTCTGCCTCTGTGTGTGTGTGTGTGTGTGTGTGTGTGTGTGTGTGTGTGTGTGTGTGTGTGTGTGTGTGTGTGTGTGTGTGTGTGTGTGTGTGTGTGTGTGTGTGTGTGTTTGATGTGGGTTACTGGGTGCATTTTAGAGCCAGCAGCCAGTGCTTGCTTTACAGTTGGTTAACATCTTCTGGCTGACCTGCTGCAGGGTTTCAGCTGAAAGAGAGGGGGGGGCGCTGGCATTGGTTCAGCAGTGGAAATTCACACCTGGCCTCTGGCTTAGCGGCCAGTAAATGAGTTGTGAAGAATATTAGTACTGTGGATTTTCTGTTGCGCCCATCGTACAAAACACCTTGTAATTAATACAGTTTACTTAAACTTAATGTCATAAACA
>NW_024651224.1:0-2232 GCF_008729295.1 Plectropomus leopardus
GCTTAATATTGTGAATTTGGATGCATAGGCAATAAATATGGGCTCATTTTAGTGCACTGGAGGTCATGTCCTTGTTTTCTGGGGGATTTAAACATGGGATACTCTTTAAAAAAAATCAACACAGGGTGGGTGTACTGTTGGCAGATTTAAGTATTTCTGAACTAATTATATGCATATTTGATGACATTTAGGTCAATGACTAAATACATAAAAGGACACAGAAAAGCATTTTTACACCACAAAATGTAGCTGAAATGGAAGATTATGGAGATTTTATTTATGGATGTCTTATGAAGGGAAAAAAGACGTTGTTCTTTTTAGGCCCAATATAACTATTTTTGTCAACAAAATACAAGTAAAAGACTTCAGGACTGTGTTTGTGGTAGTGTGGGGAGAGCCTTGGAACTCACATTTCACATTTGATAGTAAAATAAACTTAATGGACAATATAATTTAAAAGTCAACCGAAAAAGCAAAAAGAAAAAAAATCTAAATATAACAATAATAAATAATCTTTTTAGTTTCTGGCAAAATTTAAGATCCTGGTAAAAGCCCTGTCAGCATAAACAACTACCCGCTTGTTCCTTGCTTGCTCTAACTTTCCATAATATTTCATAGTCTATAAAGCTCTATGCAAACAAAGAAATTAACAGGATTCACATTTAATGTGACCTTGTTCTTGCTATGTAACAAAAGGTACAGTTACAGTTGAATTATAATTCATTTTCAGGTGGACTATCAACAATGGAATCTCCCGATCAACCTAAACAACGGCCAGGTGAAGCTTTTCCAGAAAGGTCTGTATGTTGTCATGGAGACAGACTTTGGCCTGACTGTGCAATACGACTGGAATGAGTACCTCTCCGTCACAGTGCCGGGCAGGTTTGCCGGCAGTGTGTGTGGCCTGTGTGGCAACTTCAACAACAAAAAGGAGGATGATCTAATGACTCCCAGTGGCTCAGTGGCCAGCAGTGTGGCAGTGCTGGGAAACAGCTGGAGGGTTTCCAGCTGCGGCGCACATTGCCAAGATGGATGTGGTGGCCCATGTCAAAACTGCACTCTCAGTTTAGTTCACAAACTAGAGAAAGAAATCTTCTGTAAGGCCCTTATACTAAATTTTGTAGAATTAGTTGGTTGTCAACCTGACATTGACTCCAGCATCTTTGAAAAAAACTGCATGCTGGACCTCTGCAGGGGTGAAACTGTGAACACGTACCTTTGCAACACTCTTCAAGGCTACGCCGACATCTGTCAGAGGTCTGGGGCCAAAGTTGGGGCCAACTGGAGAACTCCTACCCAATGTTGTGAGTAATTCAATGCTGTAAATACAAATAAATATAGGCAGTGAGAGAATGTAACTATCTGCATTTATTCAAGTACTGTACGTGCACTCTAATTGAGTCTTTCTATGTCCCTGTTCTTCTTCTCCACTACATTTCTGGAGAAATTATTGTTTATTTACTTAAAATACAACAAGTCTAATAGGTTAACACTATAACATCTAATAGTTCAACATGGTTTGGTACTTTTAATAGTTAAAGTACATTTTCCTGGTGATACCTGTACTACTTTTAAAGGAGCGGTATGTAACATGCAGAGCATTAGTACAGTAAAAATAACTATTTGCTATGTAGATAGTGGAAAAATGGCCTCCTGAGCAGAAAATTAAGTCACACTGCCTCTGTGACTGATGACATCTGAGCTTCTCTGTTCTTTGTTGTGGACAATCCGTGCATGTCGCTGTGTATGTATCCCAACGGTTAGCTAATTGCTGCCACTCTGAACAGCGTCCCACATTAACACTGTTAGCACTGTTGTTGTTGTTGTTGCACCATTAGCTACTAGCTGTCTGCTCAGCCACATCCATGTTGAGAGCTGTGTGCAACTACCTGAATCAAACATACAACAGTACAAATACAAATACAACAGTATTTCTACATTGTGGTACTTGTACTTTTACTTCAATAAAGGATCTTTATACTCATACATTATAATTTTAAAAAAAAAGAGATCTGTCTTCTCTTTGTCCACATAGCTATACCCCAGTGCCCCCAAAACAGCCACTATGAGTTCTGCGGGAGTAGCTGTCCTGCTGTGTGTGCAAACCAAAACACGCCCACAAAATGCAACGCCACCTGTGTGGAAACGTGTGTCTGCGATGACGGCTTTCTGCTTAGCGGCACCGAGTGTGTCCCAAAGGCTCAGTGTGGCTGCACATGGGAGGGTCACTAT
>NW_024651225.1:0-481 GCF_008729295.1 Plectropomus leopardus
ATATCTCAAACTACACACTTTACACATCATCAAATAAACACAATTTTTAGTGAAAATAGTCCCCTGTAAAGCTGTCCTAAACACCTTTTGTTTATGTGAATCATATACCCATTTTAATTGTTTGAAATTATTATTCCTAGGAACAGCTCTTTGATTGACCCGTGACCTGACCTTTGCCCTTACCAAAAAATCTTGAAGATTTTTATTTTTTTGGAACACAGCAATAACTCTAACATCATTATGGGGTTGATGCGATCTCATTGTGGCCTCTAAATTGTTTTTAATTTGTCTGACCAGCTTCACTGTAGATGGAGAGTAGGTGGTGACAAATGGGAGTGCAGTGGACACCAGGAGGGGTTTGGCCTGGAGGAAGGCTTTAAAGCTGCTTCTCAAAAAGGTCCTAGAGTCCCCTCTACTGGACAAAGCCGAGAACGGCACCTTGGTGGCCTGTTTAAAATCCCCTTACTGTGTACATATCCTG
>NW_024651226.1:0-417 GCF_008729295.1 Plectropomus leopardus
CAATTGCATTTACAAAAAAATACTAAAAACAAAACAAAACAAGATAATAGTTTCATCTGTTGCAAGTGGTGCAGTTGGGCACACCACAAGGTGGTAGCCACTATGTTTGTAGATGTGGGTGTGTGAGTGTGTGTGTGAGTGTGTGTTTACATGTGATTTTAAAATCATATCAGAAGCACAAGTGTTATCTCTAACTCAGACGAACATAGTAGCTACCACCTTGTGGAGTGTGTGCTTATGTGTGAGTGTGTGTGTCAAATTGACCCAGTAGGTTCACAGATGCTATACTTGCTGTTTGACTATTGTGACACTTAAAGCAAATATGATCAAGTTATTTTTAGTTAATAACTGTAGCTTCAAACTTTGAAACCAATTAGAGTTAGTCAGAAATATCCACAAAGCTTTAACAGTTTAATA
>NW_024651227.1:0-466 GCF_008729295.1 Plectropomus leopardus
AGTCATCCACAGGGTTTGTGACGCTCCAAAAAAAATGAATCCACCGATTTAGTGATGCTTATTCTACAATGTAAGTTGACGGAATAAAAGTCATTCTGGGCCCAATTGCATCACATAACGGACCTGGAAGTTGTAGTTATACGGTTTGGCCTCTGTGTCATATTGGCTGCAAAATCTGGCACACATCCTGGGGGCCTGACTGCTACCAGTAACAGTGTCCTGCATATGAGATGTTGAGGGTATATCGGAAGATTGTAGCATCAGCTGTATGAACAGACAGAAGCCCTTCTTCACCTTCTATATTTTATGTATTAAATGAATTAAATTTTTTGATTACAGTAGAAAAAAGTCTTCTTTTATATTTTCAGTAGACTGGACACTTCCCAGTGGGTGGAACCGCTTTGTACAAGTCAAAAAAGTTATCTTCCGATGAAATGCTTTGGGGCATGTACTTTCACACCTTATC
>NW_024651228.1:0-391 GCF_008729295.1 Plectropomus leopardus
GGTAGAAAATTAAGAGACAGAGCAGTGGGGTGAAGGGGCACATCTGACGCTGTTTGGATATCTCCTCAATTTATTTCAATTTCAGTGTAATGTGCATTACCTGTTTAAAAGTGAAGTCTCTTTTCTAACTGTCCAGACAAAAATAAATATTGGAACTCTGTGCGCTTGTGCAGGCGGACTTGTGTGCAGGCTACGTGCCAGTGTGCCTAGTCCTGAATGTGTGTGTGGACTGTGGGGGGATCTGGGTCGCTGTTATTACAGCTCTTTCCTCTCTATCTGGGAAAGAGTTTTGTCCCAACCTCCTAATACCTCCATCATGTGGATGTCATGTCAATGGGAAGAGGTAAATTGAGCATCAATGATATAGGCAGGCAAATGATGTTCAGATAAA
>NW_024651229.1:0-234 GCF_008729295.1 Plectropomus leopardus
CCCCAAACTCAAAAACTATTAAAACAGAAGGAAAATAAACCTAATTTAAAAAAAAAAAATAAAAAAAAAATAGAAAAAACACCCCAAACTTAAATTAAAAAATTAAAAAAAATACCTAAACAAGAGGGGGACAAACATCCCCAAAACTCTAAATTATTAAAAAGGAAAAAAAAAAAAGAAAAGAAAAAATAGATGTAAGTAACTAAAGTTGTCAGATAAATGTAGTGAATTAAA
>NW_024651230.1:0-393 GCF_008729295.1 Plectropomus leopardus
TCAATTTTGGGGCAAAGTCTTATTATGTTGCTTGTTACCTTCTCCACGTGTTTTTGAAAGAAATCAAGCCAATTTGCTTAGGTCTCAAAGCGTTAACCCCTTAGAACCTGGGTTGATATCTGTTTTGTTGTGGTGCTTTCAGATGCATTTCACAAGCATTTACATGTTTATGGGGCCTGGGAAAATTGGTTTTTTTTCTTTTGCAAACATGAAAAGCAACGTGGCAAAAAATTTCTTGCAAATTGCAAAAAAAAAAAAAAGTTGTTAAAGGTAACAAGAAAAATATTTGAAAAATAGCTGAGTTGGCTGTGTGTGAGTGGGAGATTATTAGATATAATCAAAATATTGTGAACATTTTCCAGAAAACTAATGTATAATTATTGTGAGTATATT
>NW_024651231.1:0-221 GCF_008729295.1 Plectropomus leopardus
GCAGACAAATATACCTTTCTGTGTGTGTTGTTTTTTAGGTGTGAGGTGTGTGTGTGTGTGTGTGTGTGTGTCATGTTGTGTGTCACAGGCGGGTCCACCAGTAAACAGCAGAAAGCAGCATGGCTAGAGGTCTGTGAAAATTGAACAGAGGTTACTTCTTTTTATATATATCTTAATTATTCTGTCTCTCTTTTTAACTTGGTTCTGACTAATTTGGTTCA
>NW_024651232.1:0-204 GCF_008729295.1 Plectropomus leopardus
TCTCCGCCTTTACGAACAGAGAGTTCTTGAGGAGAAGCTGCAGGAACACATCCATCACGTCCAGTCGGTCCTGCAGCTTCTCCTCAAGAACTCTCTGTTCGTAAAGGCGGAGAAGTGTCACTTCCACGCATCCTCTGTTTCTTTCCTGGGGTACATGGTGGGTCACAACCGCATGGAAATGGACCCTGACAAGGTCTCGGCGGT